>NC_031789.1:6636824-6642499 GCF_001522545.3 Parus major
CCTCTCCCCGTCCCTCGGTACAGCCGCGGCCGGGGGGCCCCAGCCCATCCCCACCACGAACCAGGAGCAGGAGACTTAAGGCTGAACAAAGTGCCTCTCTCTGGAAGGGACATTCTGCAGAAGGGCTTCTTCCTTTCCTATGAACACCAAAATAAAGAGCCTTTTTCCTTTCCTATCAACACCGTACCCAGGTATAAACAACAAGCAAATAGCAAATTTCTGCCTGCAAAAGCAATAGGGGATGTTGAGTATGTGGGCCCTACGATTCCAGGGAAAGGAGGGAAAAGAGAATTCAGAATTTCCTAAAAGGAAGCAAGCAAAAAAATAGAAGGCCTTTTCCTTTCCTATAAACACTGTGTACAGGTATGAACAACGAGTAATTAACAAATTGTGTCTGCGAAAAAGAAAGATAATGGATGCTGAGTACATGGGCCCTACTATTGCAGGGAAGGGAGGGAGATGAGATTTTGTAATTCCCTAAAGAGAAATGAGCCTCAAGTTGGCTTAACGTGTTTTGGATCAACATCTTTTTGCAAACATCTGCTGGAAGGAGGCAGGCAGTGATCACAGGCTTCCATGTTGTGCGTGAGGACTCCCAGAAAGGTTCACTCAGTGCCCAAACCCTGCTCTCAGCAGCTCCCACCACAAGGCTGGATGCTCTTTGGAACCTCCTGCTCAGGATCCTGCAGGTTTGCTCCCACAGGGATCTATCCTCACCTAACCCTGACCCTCAAAACCAGCAAGACTGCAGAGTTCGCCAAGAACGTGCCCGGGGGCACGGAGACGAGAATTAACCACGGGTTGTAAAGGCTTGGAGATTACAGTCCCTTCCAGAGCGTGATTTACTCATACCCACCTGCTCCTTCCAAAGCAGCCAACACAGCACCCGGGATTTAAGTGTTTGAGGGGTGCCTGAGTTCCCAAACACGGGAAATTTTACTGAGAGCAAGGTACCAGCCCCCAGACACAGGCAGAAGTACCTGCAGAGCAGGATGCTCAGTGCCCACACAGTACAGCTGGTCCCCAGTGCACTCATATACTCATTTTTATCAGATGAATCCTCCCAAGGAATTCTCCTTACGCTGGGGTGGGTGATCACTCCCCTGGCACCACAAACCTCTGGCTGGTGCTCTGGGCAAGAGAAGGTGGCAGCAGCAGTGACAGACACACCCCAGCACCGCTCCCAACATCCCAAAGAGCAGCTCAATTCCCCCTGCAGGAATTCACAGAGGATGGAAACCAGCTAAATAGAGAAACGTCAAAAGGCAAAGGGAACTGCAGGATGCTCTCAGTCCCTGCTCTGCCTCCTGGGCTGGTTCAGAGGGACGGTGCCTCTGCAGCATCACTTCACAGCACACACAGCAAAGGGTGACAGAAAAAGCTGTAGGGAATAAGGAGAAACCAGAGATGGAACACTCCAGCCAGTGATGGAACAGCTCAGGGACACAGGAGAGCTCAGTCTGGTCCATGGCATAAAATGAGAACACCCAAATCCTATTCCTTGTTTTGCCCAAGGCTTACTATGGTGCACTTGAATCCTTAGGGAGCCATTTAATTTATTTTCTAAGATCCCTTTAAACCAAACTATGATCCATTTGGTTTCTGCTGTGATTCAATAACCTATGACAAACTGTTTTCCTTTGACCCCACGGGATGTCAGAAGTCCCTACTGGAAATGCAAGCCTAGCACCAAGCCCATCTGAATAACAGAATCAGAGGGACCTTGGAATGCTGTTCCAAATTTCCAAGTAGGAATGAAGTCAATCCTTCTGGCCACTGCTGCTGTCACCCTTATTGACATTGCACAGAGCTATCCCTGGGCCACTGAGGCACTGTGAGATACCCAGCTACAAAGGAGCTTTGTGCCTTTTAGAAAGGCAAGAGAGAGACTCTTCTTAATATACAAATAACAAAGCACACAAAAAATAATTTCAGAAGCTCAGACAGAAATTCTAAAGCTTAACAATACTTTTTTTTAAAACCACTTTTAGATTTTCCTTCCTATTCTAGTCTTCCATTAATTCAGGCATCGTTCTCCCTGCAGCAAGAACAGCTACTCCTTTTCTCCAAGTCAAGCCCAACAGAGACCTCAAAATGGCTTTAAATATAAAAGAACAAAATAGTTGCCCACCAAATCAGAGGTGACCTGTTGCTCCCCCGTGTCTCACAAAGCAGACTGCCTGACACTGATTGAATTTGCTCTCCCCTGCACAAATGGCATGCACCAAATTGCACATCCGTGTGTCAGTGCTGCAGGAGACGCTGCACTGCTCACAGGAGGCATCTGAGAGCGACAGCTGCCAAGCTAAAATAGCCTCAAACCCAGGGAACAACGAGGCTCAGACCCATGGAGAAGTTTGGGTAGGAAGTGGAAATGGCTCTGAAGCACAATGGTTTCATTTCTATAAGTACATAATTTGGATTTTTAGGACAAACATTTCAATTTTACCACTTCTGTTTAACTTTAAAAGATTGCTTATGACAGGATTCTGTCAGCATTATTGTTTGTGCTGCTCACTGAAGACAAACTGTGCCACAATTAAAGAAGTGCTGTGGATAATGAGTGCTGTGAAGCAGCTTTAGGAAATCCCAGGGCTTGTGGGGCGGTCGGTGCTGACAGACACGGTTCTGTTTTATGGGGTGGTTTCCGTGGCTATTGACCAGCCCCAGCACGAGGCCTCCTAATACCATTTGATAATTTGATGAAATGCATCAGATGCTGCAGCATCCTGCTATAAATAACCCGGGCAGAGGGAGGAACAGGCTCGTTAACGTTTGCCTGTGTGTTACTTGCAGGTCCCATCTTTTATCCCAGGGAACAAATCTCCTGATGAGATACACGAAGCCATTCTGCTGTGCCTGACAGGGCTCAGCTGGCACGTTTGGCACGGGGCTGGCAGTGCCAGTGCTCCTGCCTCAGGGTTTCCATCATCCCCCATCCCAGCCTGGCAGAGGAGCTGCCTGCTGCAGGCCCTGCAGCCCGGGCTGCACTGGAGCTGAGCTCCCCCTGCGCTCCTCCACCTCAACAACCCCAAATAAAGCTGGTGCTGAAAGTGTGCACCCAGAACAGCCACTGCAGAAACAACAACCAACCTCTTTAATCCATTCCCAACTGGAGATTTCCAGCTGGAACCTTCAGAAAGGCAGCACAACTCTGATGAACCTGCAAATTCATCACTGCTACTAACGTGTCTCTTCTGATGTGGTGCTGCAATCGAGTTTAGATCTAATCTATTTTCTCTAAGAAATTCCATGTGCTGTTTCATTCCCTCCCTGTGATTTCCACCTGGTTAATGAGTGAAGAGCGTTGTGTAAAGCAAAACATTTACCAAAACACACAGGGCCTCTTCTGATTTTTCTCAGTCCGGTAAATAAGGATTTATTTCTCAATCTTTCTAATAAAAAATAAAATAAAATCATCTCTTTAGCCTGTGTTCAAGAACAGCAAGTTAATTTCTCAACCTTTTCCTTAATTCCAAGCAAACAAAATGGGAGATTTTGCTATTATGAAAGCAATAGGTTTAGTGCATGTCTGGGAAGGCCCGAGGTTTTCTAGGCAGATGCCAATGGAAGTTGTCACCACTTATCATATTTTAAACTTTTATTATAAATATGGTAGGAAAATTTATGGGGTTTTCATAGTTAACAGCAGAAAAACACTAACTACATGAAAGCACCTTTACTTCTTGATCTTCACAAGCTGCAAAACTTCTGTTCAGTGTGCAGCACATTTAGACATATTTGAAAATAAAATTGTGTTCACCCAGTTCTCTCACTCAAAGACACGGAAAACCAAAATATTTTGGTGGTATTCATTAGATACTGCTCTGTATTACAAGGCATGGATGTTCCCACTGGGAATTCAAAGCCCCTTTGTGAGTGCAGCCCTGGTCACCCACATGTGACACAACCTTCCACTCCCCAGGCCATCTGCCCATGAGATCAAGTGTCCTCTCTAAACAAACTGACAAGGAATAGATCAGCTGAAAGCCTTCAAGGTGCCCAACAATTTGCTCTCTCCCTCCCCAACTGCATCGCTTTGTCTTCCTGAAAAATTACACTGCAAAACGAGATTGTGCCCCCAAGTGTGGGGGACTGAACCCAAAGCTTTGCAGAGAGGCACCTCCCAGCCCCAGCAGCCACAGCCATCAACAGCCTCCCTGGAGGGAATGCCAAAAGATCCTGCCATGATAATGACCCCCCTTCCATGGAGCTGCTTTTGTTGGGAACAATGGAGCTCCCATGGTACCTCTGGCTGGCTGGAAATATTGGTATTAAGTGAGCGTGAGCACAGCTGTGTGTAAATGACATATATAAACAGATTAGATTTGTGTATTTATACTGGATGCAAACACATTAATAGCACATTTGCATACCCAGTTGGCTAAATGAGATTGCATGCAGAGCAGGATTACTGGTTACAAACACATTTATTTAGAATTTTCAATAAAGTATTTATATTGCCGTTCAGGAGGTCAGAGTGGATTCATCATCCTTTTTCTCCTCTTTGCCTCCTCAGCCACACACAAATGCTCTTGTGGACACGCTTTGCACGCACTGCCCATCCCTCCATCCCTCCTCACAGCTCGGCTGGGAAAAGGGCTCCAGGCAGCAGGAGCTGAGCCGAGGTGCTCAAGCCAGAGGCTGCTGCAGCTCCCTCCCGTTTACCCGACTGGAGGTGATGTTTGCAGGGGCTGAGGGTTCTCCTTGTGACCACAGCATCAACCACTGCCTAAATGCCAGCCTACAAAACCCCTCTTCCCCTCCTCTGTTTAATGCCAGGGATCAATGCAAGAGTCTGCACGAAAGGCAACGTGATATTGAAGGTGACACAACAGCTCTCAGACATTTCCAGAGCTGCAGGAGAATTCAGCTCTTCCTTCACCCCGGGCCTGGAGCTGTCAGGGTGTTGCTAACCTTTTGTGCTGACCCCAGCTGTATTTTCCCATCAGGGTTTTCACCAGAGCTATTTTTATGAAGAGAAAGATTACAGGTTCACCCAAAGCACCAGGCAAAGCTTTGATTCCCACTCTGCACTGTACCTGTGGCTGTGGGGGAGTCCCGATGGGAGAGAGAAAACAGCAAAAAAAATAACTAAAAAAAATAAAATTCAATTGTAAACCAGGAGCCTTTCTGTTTGCTGTAACTGCACCCTGATTATCAGCTCTGGGTGCTCTCACTGCACTCCCAGATCAAATGCTCCCCACGCTCAGTTCTGGGCAGTTCCTGTTAAAAGCTCCGGTGCTGCCTCCCGGCTCCCTGCCCGGCCCCGCCGATAAATCATCCCCAAGCTGCTCTGGGAGGCTCCGGGAGGCTGCAGCCCGGGTTGCCAGGCAACCTGTGCAGGAGGGATGCAGGGATGCAGGGAGGGATGCAGGGATGCAGGGAGGGATGCAGGGATGCAGGGATGCACGGACAGACAGATGGATGGATGGGAGCTGCTGACAAACAGCCAAGGGGCTGCACCAACAGACCGGTCCCTGTGCCTCCCCACCCCTGCTGTGCAAAATCCAACCCCAAAGGCTTCTGTGAGGAACACACACTCCCTGCTCCATCCCTGACTGCTGCTGAGCTGTGGGGAGCCAGTGATCCCACAGTGATCCCACAGTGATCCCACAGTGACCCCACAGATCACCCAGTGATCCCACAGTGACCCCACAGTGATCCCACAGTGA
>NC_031789.1:6643145-6669158 GCF_001522545.3 Parus major
CCCAGTGATCCCCCAGTTGATCCCAGAGCGTGGCAGCAGAAATGTGATCCCCTATGAGATCAGTCAGGAGCCCGGCCGAGCCGGCCCCGCAGCGCAGCCGATGCTCGGAGCGAGCCCAGCCTGGGCAGTAAAGCAGCAGCAGCAGCAGCAAAGGAAACCTGACTTTCCTTTCCTGCAGCTCTGGAAGGGGTGTTGGATAAACAGCCTCGACTATGGAAAAGCAATTCCTGGATTATTCCAGGCATGATCAGCCTGCTGGGGTCACTAATGGTCCCCCATTTCAGCAGGGGGATGGAGAGGCAGGCAGAGATGAACCCCTCTTGGAAGGCTGCTCAGTTTGCAATTCCCTCTCCTCTGCTCAGAGTGGGAAGAGGAGGAATTCTCCTCCAAACCAGTGGCACCGAGGGCAGGAGCATCCTCCACAGGCAGCAACAGGTCCTGGGCCTGCCCTGGCTGACAAAAAAGAGCTTTCTGTTTATCCCCCACGCTCTGTCTCCTGCCATCGACAGTTTCTCAGTGTTGCAAACAAAGCTAAAATGATTTGAGTGTGGTTTTTTAGATAAATGATTTTTTAAAGGTGCCTTTTAAGAGTTAAACAGAAGAAAGGTCTGGCACATTTGTGACCCAGAAAAGCAAAACAATGTACTGCTGACAAGAGACAACAGAAAGCTTTTGATTATACTTCAGATTGCCTTTTCTGTACACAAAGAAATTCATTTCTGGTTGTTATTTTAAACTGCTGTTAAAATGCTAATATACAAAAAGCCTTCTTGTACATCAAAACCAGAGAGTGAGTAAAAGAAAGAGCTGGACACGTTCCTTTTCAAGGACTACCTGAAATACCTTGTGTGATCCTTCAAGGCTCAAACACAGCATTTCCAGTGGAAGTTCCCTACTACAGAAATGTTGTTCCCTTGGGATTTCAACCATTATTGTCAATTATTCTGGAGACAGTTTCTGCCTCAAACAGGGATTTTTATGCAAATGGTAGAAGGAAACAAATAAAAGCACTTCAAGAGCCCCCAGACTTTGAAGCAATGAACTAATCCAAAATGGAAATGATCCCTCTGGAGAGGCAGGTATTTCTGTAGGTGCCTTCCCAGGTAAATCATTAACAGAGGGGCTGTGACTGCAGCCATGCCCAGCCTGGAATTCAGGCACTCCAATACAAATTCCAGTTTTTGACCCTTGCCAAAATGACACCAGGCAACCTCTGGAAACTCCCTAAATTCCTCTGAGTAAGTCTGCCACTGGCTGCAGTGGAGCGAGGAGACACCTGAGCACGCAAATCTGGCTGGAAGAAACACAGGTGATGACAAAATCAAATTCCAGGCTGAGGGACACATCCTCAGTGAGGGGGAGAACGGGGCCAGCTGTGAGAAAGGAACCACAAATAAGAGAGGAAATGATTAAAGATTTGAAAATGGAGGACCAGAAACGCAGCTGTAGCAAAGGTGAACGCTGGAAAGGAAACCTTGAAGGCGAATATCAGGGGAGGGGGCAGGGGAAGGTGGTGCTGAGACTGTGGAATTGCCTCCCCAGACACGTAGAACTGGACAATACCTCCCATAACAGATAAATGAAATATGCACCCTAATAAACCAGAGGTGCCCTCTTTGCCTTCCCCAATTTGTGGCAAATGGGATGTTTGATTTGAGCGCTGAAGTTATTCCAGAGCAGTGGAGGGGAATGTGCTGCCGTGCCATTTATCAGCTCCTCTAAATGCATACAGCCTGGCTGATCAATCTCCCCACGCAGCCTAAAAGCCATATAAATAAATCTGAGGGATGCAGTCAGAGGCTGGGGCAGCAGGGAAGAACAAAAGGATGGGGAAACCCACAGTGGAACGAGCACAGGGGGAGCAGGGGAGGTATCAAGAGGCCATCAAAGCTGAAGCACAACCACAAAGCCTTCACCACAAAACAGTCCCAACCACGAAGTACAAAAACACCACTGGGCAGGGAGCAGCAGATTTAACCTGCAGCCTCCTGGGCAGAGATCAACACCCAGAGCAGAAAGCAGAGAGGAGCTGGGCACAGCACACTGCACTCCAGGAGCTGCTCTGGGTTCAGGTGAAGCTCCTCCATGTCCCACCTTCCTTCCAGGGGGGCATTTCCACACCCAGGTCTGAGTTGCCCTGAGCTCATACAAAACCCCTCAGGTTGGCTCTGCCAGGCTCACAAATGAAGCCTCTCCAGCTCCAGCAGAATTCACAGACTCCTGGAACATCCCAAGCTGGAAGGGACCCCCAGGATGAGGACCCAACCCTCATCCCTGCCCACAACAGCCCAGCAATCCCCCCTGTACCTCAGGCTGTGCCCACCCCCCTTTTCCCACTGCAAGGTGTGGAGTTTCCCCCTGGATCCAGCCCTTCCTGCTGTCAAATTCCTTCCGTGGCACCATCATCATTAGCTCTACTGGCACTGCTATCCTTGTAACTCATTAGGGATATGGGATGGATGCAGAAAATGATGAATATTTAGTTCCTATTCATCTACTACAGAAGCAGCCTATTATCAAACAAGTGACACCTTTACAAACTTAAATTAAATAATGGCTCCCGTGGAGGATTCCGAGCCCCTGACAGGATGGCAAAGTGATTTAAGTAACATAAAGCTGAGCAACTGGTGATGGATCATGGTTTTGCACTCGCTCTGTTACAGCCTGTAATAGAACAAATGATCATTTTTCAGCCTAATTGAATGTGGCCGCCCCGCTCGTACACAGAAGAGACAAAGCTTGATAATTTGCTTCATTAAAATGCATTTTTATGTCATCGGAAAGATTAAAAAAAAAATTGGTTCTGTTGATAGTGGAGATTAGAGAAATAAAATTTATCATGCAAACAGCACTTGCAAATGAGGTGTATTTTGGCATTCATACTGCTTATGTTGTGTGAGAAAGATAAGCCCTGAGCACTAAAGCACACAGAGCATCCACATTATGACAGTAATCAACATTTCTTCAATAGGAATTATGTCACTACACCCATTTGAAGAGCATTTTGTCATTTGCTGCTGCAATGGCCACTGGGCCAGACTAAATAGTTCCCAGCTAAGCTGTTGGGCAGAACACAGAGAATCCAGTGACATTCAGGAAGTTTGGGGGTTTGGGGCTGTCAGTGTTCAAACAAAGAATCAAAGTCAAGACTCAGACAGAGACCCAAACTACCAGGGGAAAAAAAAATTCAAGAATCAAATATCATCTTGTCAAGCTGCAGACAATGCTGTCAACTGTCTGCACTCACTTTGGTTTAGGGGTTGGGGTTTTTGTGTTTGTAAAGCAATCTTGTTAGGAACAGCAAATTGCCATTTAGACAGCAAACAACTCCTCCAAAAGAAAACAGACATTTGCCATGTCAAGTAATCCATTCCCAGGCTCTGTGAGTTTCATAAAGTGTAATTCCAACATAAGCAATTGAAAAGGAGACACTTTTACCTATATCAACTTGGACTAAACCAGAATCACTTGGAAAGAAGCTGCAGATTTCTGCCTTACACTGAAACCAGGAAAATATCAAAGCACTTCATTATTTATTACTGAGTTTCAATTGCACTTTCACCACAAGCACCAGAGGTGAGTTACAATCCCTCCCTCGGTTCTCTTGCTGTACCAAAAGCCTTAAGCTCAGAAAATCCCCGATTGTGATGATCCCTGCACTCCCCAGCTGCTCTTTAGAGTGTCATGACTCAGTTTCCTTTTGGAGCAGAACAGGATACAGCAGGAGGATATATTTAACTGAGATTCCGGATCCCTGAGCAGATAAAATCTGGATAAAAGGTCAGGGTGGTGCAGGCAGGAGCTGTGTCCCTGCAGACATCACTGGAGGGTCCAGCAGGAACCTGGGGCTGCTCTGTGCCAGCTGCTCAGCTCCTGCTCTGCCCACCGAGGGCTGGGACAGACCCACGGACACCCAACTGTCCCTGTGCTGAGCAACAGCAGCTCCTGGGGCCCTCTGTGTTTATCAATCCCCTGGGAGGACAAACACAGCCCCCACACCCCCAGCATCGTTCCCGTTTGGCGATGATGGAGAGCGCCAGGAGCGCAAGGGAGCTCCGTTCTAAGATGCCCTTGAAAATGAGATGAAAAACGCGGTTCTGACAATCAACCTCTGCGTGTTTATTAATCCTCCAAGCAGCAGATCCCTTCCCCTTGGCAACAGGAGCTCAGGGGCTGCGTGGAGGGCAGCCCCTGCTCTGGAAACAAGGCAGCAGCTCCCCAAGGCACCCGCGGGTGCTTTGCTTTGTGCTGTAGTTTGGAGGTTCTGTCTGTCCCACACAGAAACAGCTCCTGAGCCAGGAGAACAAGGGGCTGTGCTGGCATTTTTGGGGATCAGCAGCACAGCAAGAGTTTAATGGATAAAAATATTCCACGTGAAGGCAGAGAGACAGCAGATCAAGAAGCACAGGGCAGTTCAACAAACCCCAAAATGATTTTGTTAAGGAAACAGCAGCTTTTCTGGCAGCTGGGCAAAGATCAACATCAGGGAAAGCACTGAAATCACCCATTCTGAAGCCAAGGTCACTGACAGGATTTATAGATTTATCCCTGAAGAGCCTTTGCTGAACATGAAATGCTGAAATAATTTTTTTTTAATCTCTCCCCCCGCCCCTTTGGGCTCCCTCATTTGCTGGAGGCTTTTAAAATTCATTCCTTTTCACAGCTGGTTAAACAATGGAATCTTTTGGCAAACTAAAAGGACAGAATTGATTGCCCTACACAAACTTTTCTGCACGTATAATTGATTTTTAATTCACTGCCTTATTTCCAAAAGGACTTGACAATAAACTCGGTGCTGTATGTGCAATATTGATCCCTTTCAACAAGGGCTTGCATCAAAGACTGATGCAAGTTAATCACAAACAAAAGATTGTTATCTTTCATCTAGGAACCTGTGTTTAAACCAAATTCCCCTTTTTGAGCTGTAATACACCTTGTATTTTCCAGCTGTACTGCACCTCAGCATTCTGAAAACCTGCCAGCTACTCAGTAACTATAATTTTATGCAACCTTTAAATAACAACTTTTTCCCCCAAGCAGAATAATTTCATCCTTCACTGGTCACTTTTGACTGTGAGGGCTGATGGTTCTTTTCCACTCTGAGTTCTTAGAATAAGACACAGACAAAACGTGCTTAAACTAAAATCTTATTTATTCCTAAAAGACAGGTCCTACAAGGCCATGACAATCTGAGTTTGGTGGGTTTTTTATCTCAGTGCTCGGCTAAGTTTCAATTGTTACTGATAATCACACTTGCAAACGTGGCTGGATCACTAAATTCCAGAAAATGCTCATTTAGTGGGACTGTTGCTCCACTGGGAAGCTGCAATGTTCATTTTTTGTGGGTAAAACAATGAAACTGAGCAGTAACTGGTGTCTAAACCTTCCAAGCCCACTCCAGGAGTCAGCCCTGCAACGCTGCTCAGCTTTTCCAATAGCCCTTTATGATTTTTTTCCACTTGACCATTCCAGGCTCTGTTTCAATCTGGCTCTGAATTTCATTTTCTATAGCTGCCACATAAACAGTAAATAAAATTCATGGTATTTTTGCCCCACTAAGCAGCTCTGTCTCCCAGCATACCTGAAGAGCCCTGCTTGCAAGGGAGAACATGAGAACAACATTTTCATGAGCACACACTCCAAAAAGGGTGGATGAGACATCTGAGGATGATTCCAGACAAAGGAGCCAAGCAAATAAGTCTGTGGGTTCTGCACAAGTAATTCCTTGACCTGCCACGCTGGATTACAAACACTTGCAAACACATTAGGAAAGTAGTTTGCTGTCTCTTGTCCTTCCTGGCAGAAGGATTTCCACTTGTATTTTATGATAAATGAGTTTAAGCTGAAGCCAGGTGTGGATATTTTAAAATTTATGAACTTGTAAATCGATCTACATGGCCAATTAAGATTTAGCTCCAGCCAGGATTAACTACCCCTGCACATAAACTGAGGCTGTTTGAATGGAGGTTGTTTACCTCAACTACTCGACATCAAGAGCGATGTAAAATATTTAAAAGGCAGAATATTTCAGGATAAAAGGCAGTTATGAGGAGTGTCACTGACAGTTCCTCACAGGGATGCACACGGGGAAAGAACCTTCCTAAGGAACACTTGGAAACTTCCTTTAGAGAACTGAACGTGGATGGAACGAAGTGTGGAGGAAAAGGGAGGAACTGCCCAATAAAGAATGTTCAAGCACTGCTTCACCCAGATCTCCCCTCACTTTGGAAGGCACAGCCCCGAGTTCCAAAGGTGCTTCAATTAAGCCTCCCCACTTCTTCATAATCAACATCTGAATGCTAATGAGGAGCACAGCTCCATGCAGGAGAGCATCCCTGTGCAATAAACTGCAGCAGAGCAGCAGCAGACTCTGCCTGTAGCAAGCATGCATAAATAAACAGAATTAATAACTACCCAAGTGTGGACGGGTGACTTAATCTGTTTCGATTAGATGCAGCTCAGCCCCAGGCCTTTGTGGTATTTAAAATGTGTTCATCATGTTTAATTAAAAACCTAATAAACTGGAGGTTCCTTTAGTTCTGATTCGGATTTCTCTCTCCTGTAAGCCCTATTGATTTTGTCAGAAGTTTTGATGAAGAGAGAGAAAACACATTTTGAATGAAGAGATAAAAATGTGAGGTGGAATTGGGGCTGTTGGGTGAGGAGCAGTCAGAACCAGCACCTCTCCTTCCACATTTCCAGCTCCTGAAGAACTCCAGAACAGAAAAGCTTTCCATCAGGTTACCAAAACTAGAGATGAGCCTTGTACCCTGCATAAATTACAGTTCTTTGAAAGGTTATTGAGCCAAAGTGGGAGCTTGTTTTTGGACCTGGAGCAAGGGCAGGGTCAGAATTGTGCTGATCTTCACTGAGGTACAAAAGGCATTTTGCAGAGATTTTGTCCCAAGACAAAATGTGGATATTTTATAAGCAGAGTTTGTCCTGGGAGATGTTCCCACTGGAACCACAGCAGGGATGGGATGGTCACTTTAACCCCAGCTGAAGTTCAGATTTGGGATCTGTGGGAAGGACCCAGCTCCACCACCAGGGCAAGCACAGAGGCACTGTCAGAGTCTTCTCCTGGCTCCAAACTCCACTCCCACAGCAGATCCCAGGGATTGCCAGGCCAAGGAGAACGGAGCAGCTCCATTCCACCCCTGGGGGGATTTCTGACTGCCTGCATCCAAAATCCCACACCTGGCAGAGACTTAAAGGGGCATTTTCTGGGGTGGGCACGAGGTGCTGAGCAGAGCTCACTGCTCTGACATCCTGGGCTGCTTTGAGTGGAGATTTAAACCTGGAGGAGGCACGAGTTGTATCAAACCACGACAACTTTGCTCCTGGCTTCTCCCCAAACAATCCCTCCTCCATCCCACTTTCCATGGAAACTGCAGCCCCTCAGATGCTGCTGGAGCTTGGGGAGCACTCAGGACCAGGCATTAAATGTGACATTTGCTGCAGTTTGCCCCAGAACTGAACTGCTGAGTGTGACAGGAGAACCAAACCCTGCCCATGGCATCCCTGCAGAAATGGGGGAAGGAGCCTCACCAGCAGCTGCTCAGGGCTGCCCAGACACCCAGCAGGGCAGGAGGTGCTCTGCTCACCCTCACAGGCACAGGAGGAACCTCACTGGCTCTCCCTCTGTGCTGATGGAGCTGCACACCGAGACAAAAATGCTTTAAAAACAGCCACAGCTTCAGAGACAGCGGGGAGACAACAAACCTCAGCCTTCATATTTCCACAGCCCAAGTGTAACTCAATCAGTGCCCAATTTTATCCTCTCCTTAATTCCATCTAAACATCTGCAACCACATCAGCAGCAGGGAAAACAACACAGCTCCCAGCCTTAGTTTTAATCGGGTCTGACACTGCCAAGCAGCTCCTGCCTCACAGGTTGGACACTGAACAGCAGAGCTCTTCTAAGGGAAAACAAGGCTTTGTCTTTGGGCAGCTGAGAGTCCACCAAAATAAAAGTTTTAAACATGTTATCATCATCATCATCATCATTATTATCATTATTATTATTATTATTGTTATTGTTATTATTATTATTATGCTTAATAATGCTGTATTGGATCTGGGATCTGCTTATTTACTCAATTGCATAACTAAAATTTAAGTATTTCAATTTAAGTAAGCCCCATTTGCTGGGCTGCAAGAAGAGATTAATTACAAGTCTAGGCCAAATAAGGGCAGGGGTTGGGGCTGGGTCCCCATTTCCCTCAGAACTCTCTGGGATTATCAGCACCCCCTCACTGGAGGCTCCATCCCTCGGCACCCTGAGGTGAAGGGGACACACAGAGTTAATGCTCTCACCACAATTTCATTGTTTAGGCCAGACTTAGGGTTTGACACCTGAGTGTTCTCTGACCAACACTTCACTGTGGAATAGCTCTGCAGCTTCAGCACCCTGTGGATCAGAGTTCTCCTCAGTTTCCCAGGGCCTGCAATAAGGAAATTTCCCCTGCAAAGCTCCAGAATGCTGCAAAATGCAGCACAGCTGCTCCAGGCTGGAGCTGTCTGGAGCTGCAGGGACCAAGAGGCTCTGAGGCTGTGCAGGTGGAGCTCTGCTGTCTATAAATAAGAGCACAGTTTGATCTTTGGCTCTGCCCAGGCTGGAGAGCTGCCAAATGTTTCTGGAAACTTGGATGGAACAGAACAAGAACAAATATGATAAAATGAGCTGGGGCTGACAATGATTTATAGAGTCAGTGATCATTACTCTGTGCTCACAGGCTGTACTTCTGCAGTAATGCTTCACTTTTCAATAAATTTTGTTTTTTCCATGGGTAAGGCTCAATTCTCTCTCATTTAACATGGGTGGATCATCAAAACCCCCGAGTGCAGCAGCTCCAGCACTCACAGCTCAAGCAGCTGATGGAAAAAAATGAGGAGAGGGGGGGAAAAAAGCTACATAGGGAGAAAAAGAGAGGTGCCAGCACCTCTGAATCTTTAGAATTTAGCCCTGGATGTGTGCAGAAAGCACAGAGTCAGCAGTGCAGCAGCCAGTCCCTGCACACTTGTCCCTTTTGGGACACGGTGAGGGCAGAGCTGCCCAGCGTGTCCCAGGCTCTGCCAGCCCAGCCCCACAAAGGCTCCTTGTTGGGCCTGGAACCAGCCCCAAACTGGGGCTCAGGGCTGGCCCAGCCCCTGCAGGAAGGTTTAAACGAGGGGAGAGCAGAGTCATGCACTGCAAGGATGCCCTGAAAGCCCTGCAGAGAACCTACAGCTTAAAAAAATCTCTTCAGCCTTTGCTTGAATAATTAAAACCACTATGAGAACATGAACGTTTCCTCCATTAATCAGTTCTGTTTTCTAACACCAATGCCAGCTTTATCAGTAGCTTAACAAGATCACATTTTTATTTCTGTTTACTTCTTTAAACACTTCAGCAATTAACCAGCTTAAAAATTGACCACTCAAGGCAAAAAAAACCCCAACAAAACAAAACAAAAAACCAAACAAACTTTTTACTGTCACTTTTCCAAGAGCAATTCTGTCCAACACTGGATCAGGTTTTTTTCATTTATATACCCATGTATTTTCATTTATATACCCAGGCATGTGTATTTTTATTTACACACCCGCCCTCTTCTTGCTCATAAAGATAGCCTCTTTAGGAAAAAAAAAACAACATAAAAAAGCAAGAGCAGCAACGTGAACCATAAAGGCTGAGGAGATAAATCATTTCCTACCACTTCATCTTCAGTCCAACATTTCTCAATCAGCTTTGGCACAGGTTTCTTCACCAAGCGCTGCAGGGCTTTTCCAGCATCGTAGTTACTTTCATGTAGCTGAAAAATAAAGAAGACAAATAGATCATTCAAAGGAATTAGCAGTGATCTGATATTGGAGAAAAAACAAAACCACTACAGGGAGCCACATGAGATGTTCTCTGCCTAATTATTTTTACTGTTGATGTATGAAGTGAAATTTAAACAACCTGAAGGGTAACTGAGGTTTTATCAGTAGAAGCAGCAGTGTTAAACCAAGCAGGGATCCCCTTTCCTTCCTCAACCTGTCCCAGGTAATGGTTAAGCCAAAGTCACACTGCTCCCTTCTACTCACAGGGCTCAATGTGATGTCAGCCATGATAAAATAAAAATTAATATGTGATGGGTTATACTTCACACAAATTGGCTCAAATCTCCTGTTGTCAGCAGAACAGATCTGAACTGCTGAAGGTGCTCTTCCCCTCCAAGTTACTGGGGCATTCAATAGTTTTGAATACTTAGGGGAATTTTAAAGGAAAAAAAAATTACTTCTAAAAATAAAAGGTCACTCCTGGGCACAGACCTCTGCTGTTACCTGCAGTGTGTTTTTGGAACAAACAACAATGGTCCTTAACTGGCAGACAGAACTTCTTTATCCTCACCAACAACTGAAACAACGATACAAACAGGGTTTCTGCAATGGAACGAGTGCTTGAATAACAGAAGGTGGACAAGAAAGAAAACTAAAGCCACAGTGGTTTTCTGTTCATTTTGAGCTTTGGTTTGGCACCTTGAGGGAGGTCCCAGGCACTGGGTGCAGGAATTTATTCCTTGCACTGATGCAGGGTAACCAAAAACAACAATGCTCCAACTTCCAAAAGTTCATTTCCTCCTGGTGCCCCCTTCCAGCCCCGGCTCTGGGAGGTGCCAGAGCAGCAGGAACAGCACAGCAGGGCCAGCAGCAGGGCCAGGAGGGCCAGCAGAGTACAGCAGGGCCAGCAGGGCCAGCAGCAGGGCCAGCAGCAGGGCCAGCAGCAGGACCAGCAGCAGGGCCAGCAGCAGGACCAGCAGCAGGACCAGCAGGGCCAGCAGCAGGGCCAGCAGGGCCAGCAGCAGGGCCAGCAGCAGGACCAGCAGGGCCAGCAGAACCAGCAGCAGCCCTGACTGTCACTGCCTGGGCTCTGCTCCTGCTCCCAGCCCTGCAGCTCGCTGGGGACAGCAGGGGATGGGTGCAGAGCTGGGCTGAAGGGGCACAGGGAGCTGAGCTGGGCCCTGCTCAGAGCTCAGCCTGCACTGCCAGCCCTCACTGGCTCTGCTCAAGCGCCAAAACTGCCTGAAAAAAAAATAAATCTGCTGAAAAAAAAGTATTTCTAAGGCTCCCGTGGTATGCAGTGCCTACTTACGGGCACCAAAATAAGATGTTGCCTTTTCTGCTGGGTACACATTAATTTTCCTCCCTGTTTGCACTCCAGCACTGGGAACAAATCCATCTCAAAGGAAAAAACACTGTTTGTTTTGCCAGCTCACCTGGCAAATGCCTCTTTTCTGTGCGTGCCACTACCTAGAAGATTTTTCACTCAGGAGATGTGACAGAGCTGAGGAGAATGGTGCTCCTGTTTCCCTCCCCTCTCTGCTTCCTCCCAAAACACGAGGAATGCCAAAGCCTCTTTGTAACTTGGAGGGCATCTTTATTTTGCCTCAAGGACAACACGTGTTTTTCCCTGGCAGCCCCGCTGCCCAAGCAGCTCAACCTGCAAGAAAAATAAACCAGACAAGCCCAGAAAGAACAGCCTGGTCTGACAGGCAGCTACTCCAGAAAAAGAAAAGTTTACAGGCCAGCAAGGCTGTCCCAGACCAGCAGCAGATAACATGGGCATTAACTTCTGAGCAAGTCATTACATTAATAACAATCCCAAAGGCCGTCAGCACAGAGCCATGGAACAGAGAAGACCCCTGTGAAAATGTGATACAGGCTTAGAGTCTCCTGAAAAATGTTAATTTTAGCAGGTGCAAGTGGGAAAAGATGTTTTATAAATGCCAGGAGTAGAATAATGCAGCAGAAAGGAAAAATATTTCCTCTAAGTGCTGGAGTTAAATTGACGTGCTCCAGTCTGGCTCATTCTCTGCTTTTTACTTTGAGCCATTCAGTATTCCTGAGCACTCCACTGGCAAGATTCAGATGTATAAATAACAGCTAATGATGACTGCCTCTGCTTTCATTAACTTCTGCTTGAACTTCTCCAGGTATTTCTATAAACACTGCATCATTGTCCAGCCAACCAGAGAATCTCCATTTTTAGCATTAACTCTGCATCCAGATTTGGCACTGCTGTGAGATTTGATCTGTCAACAACTGCAACAAAGGGAACCCCCACAAATGTACCTTAAAACAGAAAATACAGCAATTTCTGCATCACTGGGCAGGATTACAGCAAAATTCTGCACGTGCACGTGCCCAAAAGCCTCCTTTACACTGCAATTAAAGAAAGGCAGGGCCCAGGGAAGGGATTTCACCATCAAGGCTGCACATTCCCACCAGGCTCCAGTTCCTACTGCAGCCTCTGAACAGAGCTGCCATTTCTGTCTGGGTGATGCTGCAAATAAATTCTCCTTTGGCATGGCTCAGCTGTCAGGCACCTCCAGTCTGTAATGAACCCATGAATTACATCTTGCAGCTCTGACATCTCTGGGCTTGCTCATCAAAATATTGTTCTTCAATTGTAATTTATAACTTAATTTAAATGTCCCTTTCCTGTGACCTTTTTAGAGCAGAGTGCCATTGCATCTGGCAGCTCCTGCTCCAGCAAGGCTTCCTTTGGCAATTACAGCCATTATGCTCTGCCTTGAAAAGCCCAGCTCACTCAGGCTGCATTCAGGGCTCACCATTAAATAATTGCAGTCCATTAAGAACACTGAGATCCCAGAGCCTTTTTCTCCAAGGAAAAATTGCTGCTATCGCATGAGAGTTTTACTGAATGCTTCAAAATCACAGTCCCAGCCTGCCTTGGGTTAAAGCAGAAGGGATTGTTCAGCCAAACCCACTTTATGGGGCTGCAGCATGTCCAGCACTGGAACTGCAGAGCTCTCCAGGTTCCAGAGCTGGCTCTTCCATGGGATGATGACCTGTCCTGGACAAATCACACCCCAAGATGAGGGAGAAGGGAAAAGACAAGGAAAATGAGGAGCAGGATGGGGATTGCTGCCATGAGCAGCTCCACCTTTGGGTGTGATAACTCCAACCCAACACCTCATTGAATACAAAATGTAATTCAGGCCACTTCTTTCAGTAGCAGAGCTGACACATTTCAGTGGGCTGTGAATATTCTGTGTAGCTGTGGACATCTTGCCCTACTATGAAAATGGAATATTCATATTTTAATTTTTATCAAATATTTCTAAAACCCAGCAAGACAGAGCCCCAAGTGCCCTTTAGGGTATAATTTCGGTATCAGACAAAATAAAACAAAGAAAAAAACAACCCAAAAATTACCCCAACTTCCATCTCTTCCCCCCAGTTCTAATTTATTTTAAGCATCTAAAGAGCTGATGATGAAGCTTAAAATCCCTGATATTTGAGATGCAGCCACTTTGCACTGGCACTGCCAGGGAGCTGCCAAACAGCCCAAAATGCAGCTGCCAAACAGCTGGGGGACAATGCAGGCACATCCAGTGCCCCACACAGAGCCAGGGCAAGAACTCACCAACCACCTGCAAGATGTGCAACAGCACTTAAAAACACCTTTCAAAAATATGAGTATTTTCCATACTCCCCCAAAACTTTAACAGCAATCCCAGCAGTCAGGTTTGGCTGTTTTTTACCTGCCTGTAAGAGCGAGGATGAGGATGAGGATGAATGGATCTTGCAGAATTGTCTCCTGCACTGAGTGGCTCCAGCCTGGGACAGGCCTGGGCAGGGAGCCTGGCCCTGCCTCGTGTGAACCAGGAGAGCAGCTGCTCATTAACATCATCCACAAGGAAAACTAGTCGTAAGGAGAAATGCTAACATATATTTAAATAATTTTTTTTTATGCTTTCAACCTTGTCTGCAGTTAATGAACAAGAAAATCTGGTCTAAGGGCAAGTTAAAACAGGGAGTAATTTGTCTGGGTGACATCTTAGTTAGAACTGAATTTCCTTGCACTGAGATTAGCCTGTCATGTTTGTCACTCATAATGACACGTTCCCATGCAGCAGAGCCATGAGAAGGCACAACAACACCATTAGTAAAGAGAGATTTACACAATATTAGCATATCACTGTTTGGGCCCTCCTCCACGCAGCACTACATGAGCCTAAGTGGTGCTGTTTTTTCACCTTATGAGGATAAATAGGAGTGGCTGGCTCTGATTTCCACAGCAAAAACGTGAACCAAACCTCAGAGATTCCATGTTCCACACTGAGCTTGCAGCCTGCCTGCCCCAGGGTCTGTTCCAGGCTTTGCTGTTCCACAGAACACCAGGCAAGGCTGACCTCTGGGAATGAATTCTTCCTCTGCAGCTCTGTCACATCTGAGCACACTGAGCAGTGAATTAATTCCTGCTTGGCCTGGGATCTCTGGGAACAGCACTGCACAACCTCTGACCAGCAGGCACAGGTCAAAGGCATAAAAGAGGTCACGAGTTTCTGGCCTTGCACTGCTATGGACACAGAAAGGATCTAAACCACATCTGATGCTAAATCAGAGTCTGGAGGGCAAAGAGCAGGGAAGGAGGGAGGGGAAGGGGAACTACTCCAAAATTTCCCCCAGCTCTCCTTCCTCAGCACTGCCAGCAGCAATGCTCAATATTCACCTTGTTCCATCCTCCCAATGATTATCAGAGCTGGCAGCACCTTCTCCCCACAGAGCAGGATGAGCTTTCTGGGAGCATTTCTTCACCATTATTATGGTGAAAGGTTTGCAGTGTCCTCCTCCAGCCCTCCCAGTCTGACACCAACACCCATCAGGAGGGCAGCAAGCTCCAAATGAAAACTTTATTTCCTTCCCAAGGGCTACAGTGACAAATGTGGCAGCAAACCCCAACAGCAAACAAAGGAATGGGAGCTGGAATTCACCTGGAACGTTGAGTGAATAATCATTTCAGTGAGCTGAGATATAAATACATGTATGTGATGTCTGTATGTTACATTGTGCCTTCCATGATCTTCATTTCTATCTGGCATAATTAACAATAAATCATTCTGGGGGCTCACAGCACCTGTTATTACATAAATAAAACAGCAGCAAAGGAGGTGTCAAGACTGATTTATGTGAAGTGCTACCCTGAAGTTTATTGGATTTCCATAATAAGAAATCATACCACACCATTTTCTTTTACATTCATCTTCTGGGTTGCATATGATAATTTCTAAACAAAGACACAACTTAGTGCAGGTTAAGAGGCTCACAAATCATTTATCAGATAAATCTGATCTCTCTAGAACAGGTGGTGAACTGAAAGATAAAAAAGGTACCATTTTGTCAGGACAACAGGTAACCTATCTAAACTGTTTAAAGCCAAAAAAGCAGGGCCTCAGAAATAAGTCAAAGTTTCTTAAAATATCCCTGACAGAACTATTATTTATAAGAAAACTCTTTTCTAGAAAAAATTCCAAGTGGACAAGGAAAGCATTTTCTAAAATAGACATCTACCAGAAATGCAAAGAGAAAAGAAGCAAAAGAACAAAACCAAAATATTTTGGGACTAATCTAATTTCAGAAGCAAGAACTCCACAAGTGCAACTGCAGATTCCTTGGGCTGCCAAGCAATTAAAGGGAGTAATTAAAGCAGATAGAGAAGCAGTGAAGTTAAATGAATTTTCTGCATTAGGCTATCATTATAGATAAGGGGAAAGAAATTCCAATTCCAAAAGCTCTTTAATGATTATTGACCTTAACAGAAATTTGAGTTTCTGAGAAGGATGTCAGGGAACAAGTGGGCCAAGTGCAGAGTGGTGAGGGACCAGTGGCTCCATCCCGAGGAAAGGAACACAAGGAACATCTTCCCTGTGCAGAATGGAGGTGTTTCAACTCCATCTGAAACCCCAGACTAGCTGGGCTGAGTGGAAACCCCAAGAGCCAGGTCAGAGGCAGCTGAGCAAGTCCCAGCTCCAGCTGGTGGCCCTGACCTGAGCAGCCTCCCAAAGTCACTCACTGGGGTCACCTTGGAGCAGCAGCCACGAGTTCCTCCCTGCACCTCTGCAGCCCACAGCTTTGAGAATCACTGGGTACTTGAGAGGAAGTTACCCCCAACAAGCCAAAATCTGGCTCACACACCAAACATTTGATGCCCTCCCTGCTGAGGGAGGCCCAGGAGTGGCAGGAGGTTCCTCCCCTCGGGGGCACTCACCGTGTTGAGGGCGTTGAGGGTGGTGTCGTCCCGGGAGGCAGCCACACATCCATCCTCCGTGGATCCCCCGTCACACATCCCTGCAAAGGCTGCCATGCTCCTGCAGGGCCAGGGGAAGGAAAGGGCTCAGAAAGGGGTCAGCTCCTCAGCTGTGCTGGATGCACTCTGCACTACTCACACACTGGATTTACACCTTAAATCCTGAATTTTAGGGCCCTGCGACACTATGGATCAAATAAGGTACCACAAAACTGCAAAGCTGAGTCACCCCAGCACAAGGAATAAATCCAGCATTAAAATCCAATCTAATTTGCTTTCATCAGCTGAAAGTCTGCTCTGCCAAAGGAGCAGGGCCTGATCAGGATTACAGAAGCTGAAACCTACAGACAGGAGAATGGAGTCTCGGCAGAGACAGCAAACTCTGTGCTGTCATCTTGGTTTTGTTATGTCAGAAAACTGACTGAAACTGCAGATTCCCCAGTCCCTGAATTCTTGCAAGCTACATGTAATTTACTGAGGCTCAGAATTACTGTGAAGCCCACCAGTGGGTTTGCTGAATCCCCGGGGAAGGGCTGAAATGCAAACTGGAGCTGCCAGGGGGGTTCCCTGCAGGGATCCTCTGCTGTCCCAGCTGCTCCACCCTGAGCAGCTCCTCCCTCGTCACCCATCCCACAGGGCACTGCTGGCTTTGGGCTCCAGAGCCGCACCAGGGAGGCTGTGCTGGCCCAAACCTGAGCTGTCTCCAACCCAGGGTGGCAGCTGGAGCCACCAGAGTGAGGTGGGGCTGCAGCCAGCACAGCCCTGCCCATCCCCAGAGCTGGCCACGGGGGCTGAACTCACCTGGCTGCCCTGAGGTACATGAGCAGGTCACAGTCGTTGACTCCTGGCATCCACACCAGCTCCTCGTGCTGTGTCACCGTGTCCCCGTCTGGGGAAGGGAACGGCTGCAGGTCAGGGAGCTTGGCCTGGAAAACGAGGGCACACACACATGGCAGGAGGACACCTGGGTTTGTAAATTCTCTGCAGCAGCAGGATCTGGTAGGTGGGAGATGCTCAGACAGCAGCTGGGGATGGGCTTTGCTCCCAAGTTTCCAAATTCTGAGGAGGCTGAGGCATGGAGCCCCAACCCATTCCCTTCATCCAGCATTCCTTCCTCAGAAGGGCAGTGATTTTCCTGATGGTTATTCAGGGCTAACACCTCCTCAGCCCACTGCCAGTGGAGCCCTTCTGTACTCTGGAGCAGCAGAGGTCGAAGGGGAAGCGTTGTGTGCTGCACAGCCCCGTGGGATGGAAGGCCAGAGGACGATTCCCCTCCGACACTGCAGCTGCATTTGTGCCAGGGACACTGAGCCAGCTGCTGCCTGCCAGGCTGAGACCCCCACAGAACACACTCCCAGGGAGGAGGGCAGCGAGCTGGTTACCAGATGTGTCCCATTTGAAATCAGCCAGAAACCCTACACATTTGACACTAAGTTTAAAATTAATGCTCGGTAAATCATTAGAACTGTAAAGAGAAACAAAGACATTTCCTGAAAGGGAGATAGCTCAGCGAAATGAACACTGCCTCTAAAAACGTATTACACTCTACCCAGAGACCCAATTAGCATCTTTAGTCATCTCCTGCTCTGAGATGAGATAGCTGAGAGCCTCTTCAGAAACAGCTTTTAAGCCCTATAATTACCTCCTATACTTACAACGCTAAACGTATTTGAGAGGCAACATTTATACATAACCAGTAATTACAAGTCACAGGTTCAGATGTCTTTCATGTTCTGCTCTTTAATCTGTACTTTATTTTACTTCTTGCCTGGGAAAATGGATCTGTCATTGAACTTCTCTTCTGGCAAGGGATAAGCCAGCACTGGGCTTTGTGGGAGAGAGGCACTGCAGCAAGCAGGGGGCTGCACAGCCCACCTTCAGCCTCCTGGACCCCTGCAACGGGCTCTCTTACTGCAGCTTCTCCCAGCAGCAGCTTCCTCTTCACCACACACAGCCCCACCGAGGCTGGACAGGATCTCCAAGGTGATCCAGCCATCCCCACCTCATCCCCAGCCCCGAGCACTGAGTGCCTCTGCCAGGGGTGGGGACCCCAAACCTCCCTGGCTGTTCTTTGTAGCCAGAAGTTGTCCCAGGAGAACATCCAGCAGAGAGCCACCCTGCTCCCCTGGGAGGTGAATTCTCAGAGCTCTGCAGTCCTACAGAACATTTGTCTCCTCTGCTGTGGGGGATCTGTGCACTGAGGAAACCCCAATGCCCCTGGCACTCCCCATGTGCACAGCTGAGGGAAAAGGAAGGCACCATCAGGAACCCCTGCCAGGACCTCAGGCTCTGGACTCTGCTGCTTTCACCTGCTGCTCACTGAGGGGAGTGTCAGTGAGGACATCTGCCACAAACAAGATGAGTGAGGGAGCAATGGAAGTCTAAAACATGAAGCAAGCAAGAATTAACAGTATTCTAAATCAATGGACCTGCTTCCTCCTTTTTTATCCCCATCCATAAATGCATGTGGTAATTATACCTTAGAGCAGGGTGACTAATGCCTGCCAAAATATTAGATGACAATTTGAGATGAAAGTTGTTTTGAAGGTATCATTTACAGTACTCTTGTTATGACTACTGAAAAGAACACTACAGGTTTAATTGCCAAGGACTTTTTTCCTCTGAAGGCAAAACATCCTCAAGAATGTGACATCAGGTTCCATAAATATTTACTTTCACTAGTTCTTAAACAAGATTTTTAAGAGGGTCTGAATGAATATTCATCACTTGGATGCAAAACTCCAGCACTTGGACACTACAAAGTCAATTCCTCAGGAGAAGGAGAGGCCTCATTCCCAGTGAGAGATCTGGCCCTACAAACCACAGCAAGCTGTATGTTAATTCTCTTTAAGAACAGATTATTTCCAATGCTTATGATGGATTTCTCTCAAATTAGAATTAACATACCAGGAACATCTAGAGTCTTAACCTTATTCTGCTTCCCAGTGCGTGAACACACTCAGCAGCTTCCTCAATTTCTGTTTTAACAATCCAAATGACTTAAAGCACTTCTTTAACTTCCAGCAGTTACTCACATTCCCTCAATCTTATTCAAGAATTAACCCAGGAGCACCTCTGCTACTGAAAATCATTAACATATCAACATCTGACACAGAAAAGTCTCAGTAACTGAGCTAAGGAATACTAAAGAACTCACAAAAGTGAGTCATCTGAGGATGATTGTGAAAGCCCTCGCTGTATCTGAACACATGCAATTTTAAACAACTCTCATCTGCACAGATCAAGAGGCAAAAGCATCTCTGGATGCTGAACACAAACAAAACCCCTTACCTGGTGGCTGGGTCCAACTCTGATTTCACCTTGGGTACTGTTTAGCCTCCTAAGATAAAAGGGAAAACAGCAGTGAGAAAGAATTGCAATTGATGAAATTCAGGGTCATATTCTTTTTTGTCATTGCATTTCCAATGCAAACGGAGCAGAAGCAGAAATAACACATCATTTAGAAACCAGAGAGGATGTGCTCAGGGGTGTTGAGTAACCTGGTCTGTGGAAGGTGCCCCTTGGCAGGGCCTGGCACAGTGCCACCCTCCCAGGAAACAAATCCTCTCCAAACATGAGCCAAAAGCCTCCAGAAAACAACGAGAACACATCAAAATGTTTTCCCCCAATGCGTATTTTTGCGAGACAACCTGACACTGTTCTCTTGTTTTCAGGTTATGCAAGGAAATGACTGTACTAGGAAATCAATTTTCTATTTACAAAGTCATACATTAAATACCAGGTTACTACAAGGTGTCAGAACTCTTCCCTGTGAGGAGCAAAGGGGAAGCTGACAACAGAAAATGCTGATGCTCCTCCTTTCCTCCCAGAATTCATTCTCAGGCCGTGCACATCCCTGCTCATCAGTGCAAGTGAAGCTCACAGCGCTCCTGGGCAGGGTCTGTGCCCACCCTGACCACTGAAGACAGGAAGAACCAAACATCCCCCAGCTGCCCTCAGCTGCACCACACTGACTGTGACAAACAAAACATTTAAGAACCGAGGCTGGAACATCCTGTAGTTGCAAAGTTGAAAGTTTGGGATGGGACTTCTGTTCCCAACTCTTTCTGTGGGAGCTCAAAGGGCTCCCCAACCATTCCTCATGAAGTGTGGACAGAAGTATTTCTGTGTGTCTTTCCATCACCCAGTCACCATTTCCTGGGAATATTCCCACCTCCAGGTGCTCCCTCCCTGCCCAAAAGGTGAGGGCTGGGCTGAGCTGCTGTGCAGGAGGCTCTGGCAGGCTGCCCCACATCCCACCAGGATTTTAAAAGGGCACAAAGCCCCTGGCTCCTCAAGGACACACCATCTGCTCCCTAATTTCTACTGTTTCCACATCCTCAGGAACAGGTTTCAAATGGGAAAATAAAAAAAAATCTTGCTATAGAAACTAAAATGCACTGCAGATTTGAAGCTAAATCATATTGGTGAGAGCAATTACAGTGAGAACGGAATGGCATCCTGTGTTTATTCCATGGGAAAGGGAAAAAAGGAGCCAACACTGTATATGAAATGTGACACAAAAGAAACTGCTGTAACAAAGCAGTATCCATAGCAACAACAACTTAATATTTCAGTCCTCCTCAGCTGCAGTGGATTAAATATAATGACAAGATGTTCCCTTTGAAAAGTAACCTGTTGCCATGGCAACGTTGTGTTCTGCAAAGTAAACAGGGGCTGGTCAGAAAGGAGCTGGGAGCCAGTGCTGGAATATCAAAAAGGCAGGAAGGAGGCAGAGCAGGGCAAACAGCACACCCTGATCCACAGAGCAGTGTTCACACACTCCAGGAGAGCCAGGAGCAGGTCCTGCTCCATCTGCCCTGGCAGCACCAGACAAAGCAGCCAGAGTGAGGATGGGCAGGGCCTGAGCACAGCCTGGCCACAGCTCCCCTCTCCTTGGGCAGAGAGCAGAGAGGGAGCAGGGCTGGCACAGCAGTGCCTGAACACTTCCCAGCACAGAAACAGCTTCACCCTCTGTTTGTCACCTGTCCACAGCCCTCAGCAGGGACCCAGGGCTGGCACAGCAGTGCCTGAACACTTCCCAGCACAGAAACAGCTTCACCCTCTGTTTGTCACCTGTCCACAGCCCTCAGCAGGGACCCAGGGCTGGCACAGCAGTGCCTGAACACTTCCCAGCACAGAAACAGCTTCACCCTCTGTTTGTCACCTGTCCACAGCCCTCAGCAGGGACCCAGGGCTGGCACAGCTGGCAGCTCTGTCCATGGGCACAGTGCCACCAAGGACCGGGACATGGCAACCAGAGCTGCCCAAAGCACAGCAGGACAGCTCTGGGGAGGACCTGGGCTCAGGACTCTGTTACAGAATGCCTGGATGGCAGAAGGGCCCTGGGGATTTGTGCAAGCCCTGTCCCTGCTGTGAATCCCTGGTGTGCTGCCCTTTGCCAGGAGGTTTCTGTGGAAGCACACGGGCTGGATCCATCCTGCAGGGTCAGGGATGATCTGACAAGGTGCAGTCTCAGAAATGCTACTGCTGTTTGTACCTTTCCCTTTTCCCTGGCAGAGCTCAGCACCAGAGCTGCCCTGCAGCAGCTGCATGTTCTCCATGCAGCCTGGCACGGGGCTCAGGGAGGTGGCACCGCTGCAGCACCACAGGGACCTGCTCTGCTCCTCTGCAGCTCCTTCCACCCAGCAGCACACCACTCATTTGGGCTGCCTTGTCCTGCTGTGGTCACCCTGCCCTCAGTGCTCTCCCCTCCGGGCTCTCAGACATCCTCTGCCAGCCTGCAGCACCTCAAACCCCTGGAAATAACTCAGCACTGCCATTAATATAAAAACCAGCCCACAACAAAACCCCAAAGCCAAACCAGAACCCAAACAACACCCACAGGACAGCATTTCATGCTGCCCACATACCCAGCCTGGGCATCCTCACCCCTGATTCTGCAGACTGAGGTGATCCCTGATTAAATGAGAGGGATGCTTCAGCAGAAGAAGATTTTTAAACCAGCCACTTCACTCAGCCACAAACCTCATCTCAAGCAGCGTTTTTGGCTCTCTTTGCAGCTCTCCAAGAAGGGTTTTCAAAGCAAACTTGCTAAAACAGGAGTGACTTGGGCACACCAGGGACACAAACCTCACGTGCAGAAGAAGTTTCAGCCATCCCTGAAGCGCCCTCAGCCTGGAATGAGCAGGGTCAGGGCTGGCTGCTCTCAGCCATGCCCATGTGAGGAAAGCTCACTGGCTAAGGAAGTGCCCAAAAACAGCTGGAAAAGGTCACCATTTCTGTATTGCCAAAGATTAAAATAGGAAAGACACATCTTAAAGCCAGGATAGAGGGGTTTGGGCTATATGTTTGTTTTTAATAAGCCATAACAAGCTATAGCACTGAACAATGAATCTTATGAGATTTGGGGTTATGTTTGAAGCCTGGTATCAACATCAGTGGCTTTGCTGAATAAAACCAAGCCCATGTTAGATATATGTGTTACAGGACAGATTATAAACTGCAGTCACACACTTAGCACTGATTAACCAGCCATCATTAACAATCAGTTACATCCACTGAGAATGTGACACAGCAAAGCAATTCCTAGATCCCTGTGATTTCTGTAAAATTAATAGAAACTCCCAAGAAAATCCCAAGGAAAGCTTTTTTTTTAAAAAAAATCCTTTAATTCAAATAGTCCAATACCCAAGATGAAAGAGCCCTGCTCTTCAGAGGCAGTTCTAAAAACATCTGGCAAGGATCATTTTGTTCCATCTCTAGAGGGACAAAACAGGGGAGAACAAAATTATTCCACTCCAACTTCAGCAGATTAAAAACCAGTTTATCAGGGCCTGAAAGTGACTGGCACTGCAGCCAAGAGCATCTGTTTATGGTCACTGTTGGGAGAAAGGGTACTGAGCCAAGTGGATCCTTAATTTGAACCCAAAATTATCTTATGCATGTCATGTTCAAACTCTGCACACTTCACAATACAAAAGGGACAAACACATTCAGGCCACTCAACCTTTAGCTAAAAAAGCCCCACAAATACCTCAAACCTGAGTTAAAACCTCAGAGGAACAAGTCCCCTGAATTCAGCTGTGTCTTAAAGCTTTAAGGAAAATTTTAAATTTCATTTCATAGAAGTAGTATCCTGACACTCTGAGAATGTTATTGCCCCTCATATGCTTAAGCTTCATTTAAAATTGTAGTGTTAATGTTGTAATGTGTGTTGCAATAATAAAAAAAAAAACCAAAAAAAGAAAGCAGAAGCAATTTTGTCTGTGAAAAATCCAACCTGTACTCCAGGCACACGAGCTTCTCTCAGTGCCTGCTCCCTCCAAAGCAGGAATGAATAAACGTGTCCCAACAGCTGCAGCTCCAGAGCAAGCTCCAGCCTGCTCCTGACTGCAGGGGCAGCACAGCAAGGACTGGAGGCTGCTCTGCACCCTGCTGCTCTTGCAGGAGGAAGTTTTGCACAGACAGGAAAAGCTTTCTCAAGATGAAGTTGTTTTCTCATTCTAGAGGATTGAGAAAAGAAAAGCCTATAGGGAGTGCTCAGTGTTGGGGATGGAGGTGACAATAATTCAGCCAAGTTTCTGCAGAGGAAGGGAGTGTTCTCTCTCACAGGAATTACCTGTGTGGGGAGGATTTTGCTGGCAGGTGCCATGGAGCACCTCTCTAACACCTGCTTACCTCCAGAGAAGGAAGACACCAACATTTTGATTGTAAGTTCAAAAAAATAATTACTGGGAGCACCACTGCATAATGCAAAGGTTTTTATCTGGTCACATGTGATTTTAACAGAAGCAGAATGTTGTTTACAAGCAGCACTGACACTGGTGAGTGAATGTGCAAATGAATTCAGCATGGGCTGATGCTGTTTAAGTGTTTGCCCTGTATGGTTTCCAAAGGGCCAGGCAGTGCCTTTGCACTTCCCAGAGCAAATATTCCCTGTTAAAGCAGACTGAACTCCACAGCAGCACCACTGCTCCAGCACAGCCCCAGCTCCTGGGCAGGACACTGGAACTGGGCACAGCAGGGACCTCTTCCACAAAGCTTCATCAGCTCAGAGGCAGTGATCACCCTCTGGGGCTCTGAACTTGCCTGACAACACAAATCTGCAGCTTCCCTGAACAGCACACAGGGCAGAAGCCACAGCTCGTGTCAGAGGTGATAAGCATGAAGAATGGGAAGTGTGAAAGGAGCTGGAAGGTATCCCTATCCACCACACACCTGGAAACAAACTCTAATTAAAACAAATTACATCCTAAAGAATTGGAAGGAAGGGGAAAGAGGTAATCTTACTGATTTATGCCTGGAAAAGAAGCTGAAATGAAGGCAGAACAAAGGGAAGAGACTATTCTTTATCCAAAGGACAATATTGAAGCACTTCCCATGATGTATGTGCAATTTCTAACAGCTGTTTGCAGTGGCATTAACTCACCAGACCACCTACCAGCAGTGCCTGAACTGGGAGCATCTGCTGGGCATCCAGCCAGGACAGAACTGTCCCTGGGGAATGGAAAACTGCAGGACACAGCTGCAGGCTGCCCAGGGCACCTCACAGCACTGCAGATCCTGACCCCACTGCCACCCAGCCCTTCCTTGGGCTGCCTTTTCTGGGGGAGGCTGGGGGGTTCAGGGCTTTCCCTGGGTGGGGGGAACAGGGAGGTTGGGTTTCTGTTTATGTTTGGTTTTCTTTTTAACCCAAGTGTGCAGCCTTGTGCACCCACATACACAAACCTGCCTGGTTATGAACTGGCTGCCCAAACTCTTCTGTCCAGAAGTGAACATTTAAAACCAGTGTTAAGGACACATCCCTGGATTCATGCAGAGCACTGACAGATTCCTGCACACATTCCAGGAGCTCCTTTATTAGGAATAAGAATGTGTCCAAAGCTCAGGCCTATGGAGATTCCTCTCTAAACTATGAGGAGATCCAGCAGGGCTGCAGTTCAGGGCAACTGAGCTCTGTCATCATTAACAGGACTTTGCTTCAGCCAATGGCAAAAGTGACCAGGGATCCACATGAAACAGGTGTTCTTGATTTTTTTAATGCTTTGCAGGTATAAAAGGAAATGTTTATAGGAATGACACTTGGGGTAGGATACAGACATGGACATGGCACTGACACGAGCAGAATTCTGCAGGTTTATTCATCACTCATTCCTCAGCTTCTGACAAGAATCACAGGCTGGGTTGTGTTGGAAGGGACCTTAAAGCTCACCCAGTTCCACCCCTGCCATGTCCAAGGCCACCTTCCACCGTCCCAGGCTGCTCCCAGCCCCATCCAGCCTGGCCTTGGGCACTGCCAGGGATCCAGGGGCAGCCCCAGCTGCTCTGGGCACCTGTGCCAGGGCCTCACCACCCTGCCAGGGAAGGATTTCTTCCCAACTTCTCATCCAAATCTCTGCTCCCTTAGTCTGAAGCTGCTCCCCCTTGTCTGTCACTCTGTGCCCATGCAGAAGTCGCTGCCCCTCCTGTCCCCAAGTCCCAGCGACACAGCCTCTGCCAGGCGAGTGGCAACGTGTGCAGGGCCAAGGGCCACCCTCCTGCTCCTGAGCTCAGCAGTGTCACCATGAGCAGGACCCACACTCCTGTCCCCTTCAACACAGGCACTGCACAGACCCTGACAAGGAAAACACACCAAACCAGCTGTCCAGGGCAGCCTGGGGAGAGGACAGCTCTGCAGGACACAGCAGAGCACAGGGACAGACCCTGGTGAGGAGAACACACCAAACCAGCTGTCCAGGGCAGCCTGGGGAGAGGACAGCTCTGCAGGACACAGCAGCACAACCCCACTGTGCACAGGGACAGACCCTGGCCAGGAGAACACGCTGCACACAGCAGCCAACTCCCCATGCACCCATTTCTGTTCAGCTCTGCCACTGCTGGCTGTGCCCCAGCACTTCAGAGCCCAAGCCCTGCGCTTGGTCCCATCAGCCTGGTGCTGCACAGCTGCCCCCGTGGTGCTGCACAGCTGCCCC
>NC_031789.1:6669498-6671783 GCF_001522545.3 Parus major
TGGTGCTGCACAGCTGCCCCCGAGCTGCTCTCCTGCAGGATGCACCATCTCATCTGCACGGCGCTGACAGGCGAGCACAGGCACAGCGGCTGCCGCTCCTCGGGCCGGCACAGAACCATCCCTGGAGCCCACGGGGGCCGTGCTGCCCCGGCCGTGCTGCTCCGGCCGTGCTGCCCCGGCCGTGCTGCTCCAGCCGTGCTGCTCCGGCCGTGCTGCTCCAGCCGTGCTGCCCCGGCTGTCACAGCGCCCCGCGGGGCCCCGGCTCCCCGCACCGGCATGCACACAGCCGCAGAGCCCCGCGGAGCCCGGCACAGCCCCGGGCAGTGCCCGGCCGGGCTGGCAGTGCCCCGCCGGGCTGGCAGCGCTCCCAGGAGCCGCAGCAGAGAGGGAACAGCCTCACCGACATGGCACAAGCGGGGGACGGCAGCGAGAGGAGCCGCGCTGCCGGGGAGGCCGCAGGGATGTAGCCTACCTGCAGGGGCTGAATGGATCATCCATGACTATGACAGGCGCCTGCGGGCTGGGATGGATTGCTGAGCCCTCTGTTCCCAGCCCAAACTCTGCCTTTTCCACTCTACCAACTCAAAATGGAGGCACATGCAGGCTGGGAGACCTCGCCGAGCCTGCACTGAGCTTGTGCTGTGACCTAAGCCCGCACGCAGAACGCAGAAACTTCGCCCTCGGACCGGCGGCACTGAGCATGTGCTGTGACCCTCCCTCCCTCATCATCACCATCATCATCATCATCCCTCCTCCTCCTCCGGAACCGCACCGCGGGCTGCCCTCGCCGCCGCTGCTCCGCTAAGGAACGCGGCGGGGATCCGTAAATAAGAACAGCCGGGATCCGTGAATACATACAGCCGGGATCCGCTGAGACAGCCGGGATCCGCTGAGACAGCCGGGATCCGCTGAGACAGCCGGGATCCGTAAATAAATACAGCCGGGATCCGCTGAGACAGCCGGGATCCGTAAATAAATACAGCCGGGATCCATAAATAAATACAGCCGGGATCCGTGAATAAATACAGCCGGGATCCGTGAATACATACAGCCGGGATCCGTGAATAAATACAGCCGGGATCCGTGAATAAATACAGCCGGGATCCGTGAATAAATACAGCCGGGATCCGCTGAGACAGCCGGGATCCATAAATGAATACAGCCAGGATCCGTGAATAAATACAACTGGGATCCGTAAATACAACCGGGATCCACTAATAAATACAGCCGGGATCCGCTGAGACAGCCGGGATCCGTGAATACAGCCAGGATCCACTAATAAATACAGCCGGGATCCGTAAATAAATACAACCGGGATCCATAAATACAACCGGGATCCGTAAATACAACCAGGATCCACTAATAAACACAGCTGGGATCCATAAACACAGCTGGGATCCGCTGAGACATCCGGGATCCACTAAAAAATACAGCCAGGATCCACGAATACAGCCAGGATCTGCTGAGACAGCTGGGATCTGTGAATAAATTCAGCAGGGATCTGTAAATACAGCTGGGATCCGCTGATAAATAAATCCAGGATCCATAAATACAGTGGGGAATCCATGAATGCAGTGATCAACCTCGGTCAGGGATCTGCTGATAAATACAGCAGGGATCCGTAAACACAGCCAGGGATCCACTGATAAATAAATACAGCCTGGGATCTGCTAATAAATACAGCAGGGATCTGTTAATACATCCAGGGATCCACTGATAAATAAATACAGCCTGGGATCTGCTAATAAATACAGCAGGGATCCATAAAGACATCCAGGGATCCACTGATAAATAAATACAGCCAATAGAGCCAGGGATCCACTGTACAGCAATCAACCCCAGCCAGGGGCAGCCAAGCCCTCCTTGGCCTCGGGAGGGGATGGAGGGGTGAGGAAGGGATGGAGAGAGGGAATGGAGGGGTGAGGGAGGGGATGGAGGGATGAAGGAGGAATGAGGGAGGGGATGGAGGGGTGAGGGAGGGATGGAGGGAGGGGATGGAGGGATGAAGGAGGAATGAGGGAGGGGATGGAGGGGTGAGGAAGGAGATGGAGGGCTGAGGAAGGGATGGAGGGAGGGGATGGAGGGGTGAGGAAGGGATGGAGGGAGGGCTGGGGGATCCCTCACACCCCTGCCCTGCTCCAGGTGTGATCCAAGCAGCAGCCCCACCGCTTTGCTCCGTCAGCCCAAGGCTCCTGGGGGTGAAAGCCCCATGCCTGAGCACACAGCTCGTGTGTGCTGGACAGGGAGCAGCAGGCTGAGCTGAGAGCCCCTGCTCCTGTCCCTGT
>NC_031789.1:6672235-6681357 GCF_001522545.3 Parus major
TGCTCCTGCCCCTGCTGCAGCCTTGGGGTTAAGGCATGAAGCATTTAAGGAATACTGCTGTCCCAGGCAGCAGGACACAGTGTGAGCCCCCGGGCAGCCTGGCCTGGCTCCCTGCCCACACCCCTGACCCCTCCAGGTAATTCCAGCTGTGCTCCTGGGCACCCATTTAGTGAAGGAAACACCCCGTTCCCTCCAGCACACCCAGAGTTAATCGGGATGCACCCCTCCATCTTCCAGCTCCTGAGATGCCTCAGTCTGCCCCGAGGCTAAAGAAGGATAAAAGGTTCCCCAAATACCTTGAACCACAGAGTAAGCAAAACGGATCAGGCCCCAGAACAATCCTCAATTTTCTGGTACAATAATCCAGTGCTTTCGTTGTAGCAGAGGTGGATACACAATTTCCTTGTTGCTTATTCTGTCACCTCCCATATTGTGCTTGGGAACCTTCACCAACAGCCCAGCTCCCTCACTGAACGTGCCATAATATTGAAATGTTCACTAAATTCTGTGTTTCAGCTCTGCTGAAAGGATCCAAAGCCATTCCCTAAGATACAGGACACCCCAAAACTCACAACACCCCCCAAGAAGAATGTTCCAGAAGATTAAAAATAAAGGAAAAGCAAACATTGTGCAACCAAAACACAGACCAACACTTCCCAAAACATCCATTCTGAAATTCACCCAAGCCTCCAGTGTTTGGCACCATTCATTTTTACAACACCAAACAATGTTGGGGAGGAGGAATTCTGATCCATGAAACTCTGTAGAATAATACCTGGTTATTTCTAATGCAAGAATTCAGCAGCTTTTTAATCTATGTTTATTTTGAGATGTCAGTGTCAGAGAGAACCTGATAGCATCTTTATTTACTCCTGGGGTCAGAGCAGTGGTGGCTGGGAAGATGCCAGCCCTGCCACCAGTGGGTTTGGCACATCTGCATCCCCAGGAGAGCTCAGAGCTGTTCCCCAGGTCCTCACAGGATGCCAGAGCACAAAAGCAAGGGCTGGAGGCAGCAGTGGGATTCCTATTGGTGGAATTAGTCACTGTCAAAGCAGTCACTCTTCTGAAGAGACACAAAATTAATTATTTTCAAGATCTTAACATAAAATGATTTCTTTTTCCTCAGCTGAGTTGTATCCTCCACTCTGGAGAGCCAGGAACACACGGCAGCTCTGGCTTGATTAACAGTGCTCAAGGTGAGAACACTCATCCTCTGCCTTTCAGATCAGCTTGGGGTTTTATACCACAATCAGAGTTTTCTCAGGGATGTGGAATTACTGACACCCCATCCATAGTCCTGTGCTGAACTCTGGAGAGAAAACCCAGCCTGAAGTACAGAAATTATCCCAGAAGGCCCAGGCTGACCAATTCCAGAGCAGAGAATGAGCAGCAGCAGGAGCAGGGTTGATATTCCCCAGGTGAACCAAGGATCACACATTTCAAACAGCACAGAAAGGACAAAACAACTTTTCCTTGAGCTCTGTGTCCTCCAACACCAAAAGGGCCTCGTCCCACACCTGCCCCCAGTGCTGGGGATCCTCCTGCAGTCTGGGGCTTGTTTCAAGTTCTTTTGCAAATACAAACACACTAAAATAGCTTCTTTGCAAACATATGAACTCACTAAAATAGATTCCCACCACACTGAGCTGCATTGAGAGTCCTGCAAAAGTTTCTGAGCATCTTCTGCTGAGCCCAGGATCCCTGAGACAGAAATGCCCTCTGCACACACAGCCCCCAGCTCAGGGCTGATCCCACCCCACATTCCCAGAGAGGGTCACTGCAGCTTTCACAACCTTTCCTACAACATTTCAAACAACCAGGAGTGTTTCTCACACTCCACATGAAACAAAACACTACTTTAGGAAAGGAGATTGAGTGGGAGACAAAACTGACAAACCCCCAAGAGCCCACCCCAAAATGGGCCTTAAAACACCTGCACTTCCCAAAGCAAAGGAAATCCACCCCAAAATGGGCCTTAAAACACCTGCACTTCCCAAAGCAAAGGAAATCCACCCCAAAATGGGCCTTAAAACACCTGCACTTCCCAAAGCAGAGGAGATCCAGCACCAGAAATTCAGTCACCAAAACTCACAGCTCAAAAATTACCCAGCTCCTTTAGCTCCTCTCTCTGAACCTCCCCCATCCCAAGACAAAATACAGGCTTGAAGAGCTGGAATTAATAAAAAACAACCTGGCAGCAACCAAATGAAGAAAAAGTGACTTTTCAGAGCTGGCCAGTCTGAGTAATTAGCTGATCCCTAAGTGCTCTGCTGTGTCATTTCATTGATCCTCTCAGGCTCAGTCATTCTCGAATAGCTGGAAGAATTAACACCTACTTCTACCCACAAAGTGGGTTTAAAACCCCACTGACAGCAACAAAAAATGTCCTTTCACAGGAGAAATCATGCCTTAGCCACCATCACCAACACTCCAGCCCAAAAAGCACCAAAAGCAGTGGCAAACACAGGGTCAAGGGGGTGCTGAGTATCAGAGAGGGGCACCATGAAAACCTCACCTCGGTGCACTGCCCCAAAGGAAACACACCCCTGATGTTCCAGGAGCTCTGAAACACAGTTTGTTTCACAGGGTGTTTGAATTTGGGATATTGCCAGGGCTCAGCACCATCCACCACCAGCAGGAGACTCCCAGAGAATGGGAAATGCCCAAGTGAGGGAGTTTCACAGTCCAGCACCCTCCAGCCACAAAGACACATTGAGACACTGGAGAATAAGGCACAGGAAACCTCATAAATAGGCAATTTCATAATAAATACCCACACAGGGAGCTCCTTCCTAACTGCAGGCAGTTAGTGGCTGGCAATGCCCTGAAGCACAAAGATTCAGATCTGCATGAGACACAGTAAATCTACCAGGGAACAATTCAAATATTTATTATTTATATGCTTATCTAACCTCCACTTCAAATGGTATCTCTGGAAATCAAGGTCCAGCTGATTGTGTTCTGCACTGGAAGAACAATCCCCTTCCAGTGGCCACAGACCTGGCCCAAATTATTCACCTTTCACTGGAGTGCTCATGGAAGTATCCCCCCAAACAACAAACTCCTCAAGGCTGGCACTTGTGAGGCATTTTCTGTGTTAGAAAATCCCACAAATGGAGAAAGTGTCATGTTTGGACCCAGGAAATAACAAAGCTACAGCCTGGACTGAGCTTTCCAAACAATATTATTGAAATAAGAGCTGACCAGGGCTGGCTGAACCAACCCCAGGCAGATTGAAGAACATGCTGAACACACCCTCCTCAAACGTGAACAGATTCCCAAAAAAGATCTTTCTGTACCTCTTAATTTGTTCTAGGCCAGCAAAGCACAAACCAGGCATTCCTGATATGGGACCCTGGGTGATTATTTACACAGGAAAGCAGAAATTTCCACACTTAAAAACTTCCAATTTGATTTCTTAGAAGTGTCTAAATTTCAGCTTTGCTGACTAGAATATGTAAATGATTTTTAGAAGTATTTCCAGGCTTGTACATTCAGCCAAGAATTCCTGCTAAAGTTTGCAAGCTTTACAAAACTTCCATATTTCCAAGAAGCTGTTTAGAAGCAGCACATTATTTACTCAGAGGTGCACCCAGATATCAGAACTCACTGCACAATTTAATTTTCTATTCTTATTTTCCTCCTGTATAAACACTCAGGAAGATGCAGCTTCTCCCTTGCATCCCTTCCACCCCAGCCTCCTACCAGCTGGATTTTAACCTCTCTTCCCTTGAGTAATTTTTGTAGAATTAAGGTTGGAAAAGACCTCCAGAATCATCAAATTCAACCTTTGAGAGAACACCAGCTCAGGTCAGTGGTGAAGTGGAGTTTAAAAGCCATTTTCACTTACCTTGTCTCTGGATTATAGCCCAGGATGTAGAAAAATGAATCCACTCGTGCCTTGAACTCTCTAGCAGCAAATATGTCAGAGAAATGGGAGATGTTGCACTTCCCTCTGAAAGCAAGAAAGAGGAGAGAACAGCATTAGAATTCTAGCTTGAGAAACAGCTGCTTTAATTAAGTGCCACTGCAATCTGGGTAGAAGCCACAGGCATCCCTGCTCTCATAAATGCCCAAAACATCATAAATACAAGGCTGTTTTAACCAAATCAGGTTCTTCACACAGTGGAAAGGGAAGGAAATGCAGTTACAGTGGCTCAGATGCTGCTCCACAAACTTTTAATTCTCCTTCAGCCAGCACAGTCCTGAGGAGCCCAAATGCAGCCAGCCCAACCAACAACAGCTCAGAATGCAATCCTGACACTCATCAGTTTGTAAAGCTGTTACAGTTACATCTTCCAAAATTCCACTGTCCACACTGTTGAAGTCAGCTGTCTATTTAGGAAGCTAAATAAAACTTCAGTTTAATAAAAGCTCCAAACAAAAAGCAAAGCTGTGATGCTTTCAGCAAGTGTGCAATCCAAATTCCAAGCAGACAGAAGTTTCTTCCTTTTATTTTCAGACGTGAGAGAGTAAAATACACAAAGACTTATTACAGAAAATGAGAAAGAAAAGACACTTAAGGATTTATTAGCTTCTTCTACTCCAGATTGTTAATAACTTTTCTAATACAGCTTGCTGCTGAAGTCATTATCCTTAAGATGAGCATTAAGACTGGCTGGAAGAAGTTGTTTCTCATTTCCTGGAGGGTTTGTTGGGCTCTGGGTGCTGCCCAGCTGCTCGAGCTGTGCCAGTCCCACAGCCCAGTTTTGCTGCCCTGAGTCAATGAGAGCAGGAGCAGGCAGAGAAATGGGCCAGGCAGCCAGGGCTGGGCCTTTAACCAACCCTGAGCCACAAAAACACAGGATTTTCTCTTTTTCACACTGTCAGGCCCTAAGATCTCATCTCTCCTCACTGCTCTCTCCTCAGCAGTGCTCCCTGTTACAATGAGGCTGCTCAGGGGCTCAGTGCTCACTGCTCAAGCTTTGCCAGCTCTGTTTAAAATGGAATAAAAAGTGCTGTAGCCACCAGCACAACGAGAGGAATGATTGTTTCCCTGCAGTGATCCTGCTGGGCAGCCTGGGCACAGAAATGCAGAGCTGGAGGGATGAATCTGCCCTGGAGAACCCTGCATCCCTGGGCCAGGGCACTGAAACCTCAGCTTGCTCCCCTTCCTCATCCTTCCAGGGTAAAGCACTTCCAAAAGGCTCTGAGAGCCCTGCCCTGCACCAGGAGCTCTCACTGGAGAGCTGCTGCAGGAGGGGGGCTGGAAAAAGCCAGGGGGGTGGAAAAAGCCAGGAGGGTGGGTAAATTCAGGAAGGTGGATAAAGCCAGGAGGGTGGATAAAGCCAGGAGGGTGGGTAAAGTCATCATGGAGGTTGGATAAAATCATCATGGAGGTGGATAAAGTCATGATGGAGGGTGGATAAAGTCATGATGGAGGGTGGATAAAGCCAGGGCTGTTCTGGGACAGAATCACCCCTGGGAGTGGAGGCTGCAGAGCTGCCCCTGTGCCTGCCCAGCTCCCAGCCCGTGCAGACCCAAAGCAGGGCTGGCACTGCCCAGGTCCTGGCAGGCTGTAAAGGACCAGGCTGTAAAGGACCAGGCTGTAAAGGACCAGGCTGTAAAGGACCAGGCTGTAAAGGACCAGGCTGTAAAGGTCTGTGAGAGGCCCCACACACAAACACTGAGTGCCAGGCTTGCTCACTAACACTGATTTTCTCCCTGGAGGCTGACACTGCTTCCCAAGTTTTGTCATTTAGAGAGACAGAAAATGAGCAGGGGGGTTTGTTTTGGTATTTCACATTAAATTCACGTTTTAAAAGTATTCTGGGGAAAGAGGTTTAGCTTCCTTTCAATAATTCACCTGGCAGCTAAGAAGCATTTTCCAGATAAGCTGCATTACCAGCATCGATGGCAGCAGCACATCCTGTTCACAGCACTCCAGACCACGAGTTCTGCATTTCACCAGGAACATTTACCAGAGAGGTGAAAAGCACATGAAGTTTATTGCACACTTCCACAGAGATCCACAACTACCCTCTAGTTAAATATTTCCATTGGTTAGAGCAGAATATTGGTAGTTACAATCACTGCTTTTATTCCCCAGTTTGTCATCAATTCATCGTGTGTCCAGAGCCATTTGTTTGCAGAGGGCAGAGAAATAATCTCATATTATAATAAATTAGAATTTCATGTTAACCTTTCATGCATCACGACACATTCTGCCTCCCCCATGTTCTCTGCAAGAACACCATGTGCAATTATCCTTCTGCTCATCTCGTACACTCAGAGGTTATTTTTCCAGTTTGTTCAGCACACACGGATATTCTGTTTTTATCTTTCCATTTCTATCTTTTCTTTAAAGGGAAAAAAAGAACTGCAAGGATGCAGGGGAGTTAGAACAGTCCCAGGGAAAACTGCAGCCACAGAGTTGAGTTTCTGTGTTTGAGCAATTTCCATCAGGACAGCCAAGCTCCCGATTCCAAGCTGGAAGGCGACTCAGCAGAGGCACTGTGGAATTCCAGGGGCTCTAGCACACCACTGGAATGCTCTGAATTCCTAAGAAAGCTTTAATTTGTAAATCAAAGACTTCCCTCCCGAAGAACAGAAGCCAGTTTGTCTTGAAGTAAGTGGCTTCAGTGAAGTGACTCTGAACAAAAAAATGTCTCCAGATGGCTGTGGTGGAACACCATCTGAGCACCATTATCGGGGAGATTATTCAATTTGCATCCTGACAATATCCATGCATGTTTGGTGTGCTGAAAATCAGCTGACAAATAACGCCGTGCTGGTGGGATCTGAGAACATCTCAAGTCAGGGGGTCTCCCCCAGCCAAAAGCCTGAGGGTGGAAGGGCAGCAGCCCCAGGGCAGGGCAGGGTGCAGGGCACACCCTGGGCATTCCCTTGGGCAGGCAGGTTCAGCCCTGGGCTGAGCTGGGACCGTGCAAAGCACTCAGGAAAATCCTTTAATGCTTTAATTTAACCACCAGGGCCCTGCCCAGAGAGCCAGGGCTGCAGCAGTGCCCCTGCTGCCAGGGCAGTGGGGCTCTGAGGGAAGGGCAGTGACCCGAGCTGGGCTGGGAAACAGCAGCTGCTGCTCACCACTGACAGACCCGGCTGGAGGGGAGGCTGCAGCTCCTGCTGGACCAGGGCAGAGAACAGGGGACCACTGCAGGGGAGGGGACACAGCTGGGCTGGCTGACAGTGACCCCTGACACCCCTGTCCCAGACACCTCTGACCCCCCAGGCTGTCCCCAGCCTGTCCCCCAGCCCCTGGCCATCCCCAGGCTGTCCCCAGGCCCAGGGTGTCCCCAGTCTGTCCCCAGGCTGTCCCCAGGCCCAGGGTGTCCCCAGTCTGTCCCCAGGCTGTCCTCAGGCCCAGGCTGTCTCCAGGCTGTCCCCAGCCCACCCCCCAGTCTGTCCCCAGGCCCAGCCCACCCCCAGGCTGTCCCCAGCCCATCCTGACCTGAGGGCAGCAGCGTGGTAGGTGTCCACGTAGTCGGAGATGAAGAGCTCGCGGTTCTTGATGACCGGGTCAGTGATCACCAGCTCCCGTCCCGAATCTGCCCCAGAGAAAAGCACAAAGAGCTTCTGCCACACCCTGCCACAGCTGGGACAGCACTGCCACTGCAGTCACAGCTCAGGATGTCCCCAGGTGCACGCTCAGAGCTCACAAACACGCTCCTCCTGCGCTCAGGAAGGGCTGGCAAGTGAGAATTAATGTGTAAGAACATCCCATCTATCCCTACCCATCAATCCTCCCACGACTTCTGAAGGGAAAAAGCTTTCAGGGGCACAGGGTGACACATGTGGACCTCTGGGAGCAGTCACTCCCAGGTGAAAGGAGCCAAGGGAATTCATCTGTCCTGGTTTCCAGGATAAGGTGTTGGTTCCTGTGCATATTAAATGTCAAACCTTCAACAAAATCCTGACAGTGGTAACTGTGCAGTGCTCTGGCTTTGAGGTAAATATTGATATTCATGTTCAAACACAGAAAATTCTGAGTGTTAACAAAGAACTGGAAGACAACTTCTTCCGTGACTTCTTTCTAATACCTCTGAGGAAGACACAAAAATACTTCTCCACACACAGGAGACTGCACAAAAAAGCAGCCATGCTATCAAAAATACTTTTTGACACTGTGCCTGTAATCTCATTGTTAGAAGTTTCAAATAAATTAGTAACAGGAATGTTCTATTTGTGGAGCTTTTGCTAAAAGCACACACAGAATGTCCTTTAAAAGGGGAATGTGTGCTCAACTTTGTTCTGTCAGGCACCAGAAAGTTGCTGCATTCCATATTTCAATCATCAACTTTTATCATCACGGTTCACCTTGGAGTATCTTCAGAATTTTTAACAGTTGCCTCAAGGAAATTTCCTGGTAGGAACAGAAGCAAATGTTATGTCTTCCCTGGAGGCAGGAGATAAATGACACTGGGGTATGTACTGAAGTTTTTCTGCTTCTATGAAAGCCAAGATCACACTTGTTTTTGCAAAGACAAAAGGGGAAACTGCTCCAAGTGCTTCAGTTCCATCCCTCCCTGCAATATTAATCACAGTGAATATTCATGTGTGTAAGCATGACTGCAAAAGACACAGCTCTCATGACTCTGTGGCACAAGCACAAAAACCAGAGGAGATCCCCAGTTTCTGCAGATACTTTGGTGCTCAGCTCATTATCAGTGCAGTGCCCAGGAGGCTGCCAAGGATCCTTTTACTTTTCTATCCTCTCTCAAGGAGAGAATAATTATTATTAATAAATAAATACATTCATAAATACATAAATAAATTATGATTATGACAATAATAATAATGGTTGTTATTGTTGATCATGCTATTATTTTTTAGTAATAATACCAGAATCAATTTAACTAATAATTAATTATTCTTAGTAATGATGCCAGAAGCCCAGCACTTCCAGCACACCTGGAATGCTCCTGATTGCAGGGACAGGACACACCAGTGACACCAGGGAGCTAAGAAACCACCAGCCCTTTTCTAACACCATGTCCTGGTTCCATAACCCTGTGCAGACCAGTTCTGGTTCTGTTACAGCTGGGATTGGGGCAGTTCTGGTTCTGTTACAGCTGGGATTGGGGCAGTTCTGGTTCTGTCAGAGCTGGGATTGGGGCAGTTCTGGTTCTGTCAGAGCTGGGATTGGGGCAGTTCTGGTTCTGTCA
>NC_031789.1:6681590-6685624 GCF_001522545.3 Parus major
AGTTCTGGTTCTGTCACAGCTGGGATTGGGGCAGTTCTGGTTCTGTCAGTTGGGATTGGGGCAGTTTTGTCTCTGTCAGAGCTGGGATTGGGGCAGTTCTGGTTCTGTCAGAGCTGGAATTAGGGCAGTTTTGGCTCTGTCAGAGCGGGGATTAGGGCAGTTTTGGCTCTGTCACAGCTGGAATTAGGGCAGTTTTGGCTCTGTTAGAGCCAGAATTAGGGCAGTTCTGGCTCTATTAGAGCTGGGATTAAGGCACAGCAGGGCTCTGCAGAGCCCACTCACCGTTCTCGTTGTGCCTGTCCTGCACCAGGTGCTGGTACACCGAGTCAGGCACCTCGGACTGGCGGTAGTACCACTTCACATTCATCAGCAGATGGTCCCTCTTGCTCTGAAAAACAACCCCAGGGTGTTACTGACAGGGAAATCAGCCCACAGCCCCACAGCCCCCACTGGGAAAAAGGCCTGAGAGGTCAGACCCAGAGGGAGGAAGGTGTTTCTCCGGCCTGCACTGGTGACAGGTTGAGTTCCAGCCCAGACAAAGGCAGGAGAACCTCCTTCATCACAGTTGTGTCTCTGCATCTGACCAGCAAACCTCAATCAACTCACTCATGTTAATTAACCCAAGGAAAGAGGCAGGGATCAGAAAAGGACTGCAATTTTTGGCATCATGCAGTCTGCTAATTTCCACAAATAAGAAGTATTTATGGCCAAACACACAAAAAAGAACACCCACAGTAGCACCATTTAGTGCAACCATTCTCAGCACTGGAAACCAAGAGATAATAGATTTTTTTCCCCCCCAAGGACAGATGGGTCCAGACGTAATCATAGACGTTCTTCATTACACAAAAGAATAGGATACTGCACTTCAATCACAATAATTACAGGCTCTGACTGCTCATCAACCTCACAGCAAAATTTACACAAAACTCTCTTCCCCAAATGCTCTTTTTTCCTTGAGGCTCCAGCCACCAATTTGATCCTTAGAAGGAACCCAAAGCATAAACACCATTTAAAGAGAATTTTTAGATCAAATCACTGCAGACTCTGCTGAGTTTATCTCTGCAATTCTCCCTGCTGCTCCAAAAGAAGAAGGGGGAGGAAGGGAGCAAGTCCTGAAGGGAAAGGAACATTCTTTTGGCATGAGGCAAAGCCGGTTTTCCTCTGGAGCCGCCCGAGATCGCTGCTGAGTGTGGGTCACCGGTGGCTGCTGCTTCTCCTTCTGCTGCCTCTCCTGTGCTGTTTGAGCTCTTCTGCTGAATAAACAACATCCAAACCTTGCTGGGAAAAGCCTTTCCCGAGCAGAGCCCGTGTAATACCAGCACACCACTGCCAGTGGCAGCATTGTGCCAGGAAAGCTGGGCCGGAGCCGCTTCCACATCCCCAGAGCCCTGAGCATCCCTGGGCTGATGGAGGAGCCTCAGCCCGCTGCCGTGGCTTTTTAAACAACACATTTGCAATCAAAGCCAACGAGCTTGTCTAATGCATGGGGAAAAAAAAATAATCAAAAGGACAAGGAGTGAGAGGCGGCTCTGATTTCTGCTGCCTGCTGTTCAAAAATTGGGGTTGCAGACTCGGCTGTTCTCCTGAAATAATGCTCTGTGCACCGCAGCTTTTATGAGCAGCCTCTCTGAATTCTGAAGACAAAAAGTCCAAGTAAATAATCTGTTACCCTCTCGCTAAGAGTTCAAAAATTCTATTTATTTATTATGGGAAACATCAACCCAGCATTTCTCTGCAATTTCTCTTTGTATTTCTCAGCTGAGAGGACAAAAACCCCACTCTTTTGTTCCACAAACCCGGAGAGGATGCTCAGAGAGCTTCACCCTGGCACAAAACCCATCCACACACACGAGCACAGTTTACAACAGGCACCAATGCTCTGATTTTTCAGGGTCTGTGCCTCTGGAGTGTTTGAAATATCAGAACTGCACGGAGCACAGGCACATGGAACCTCGAGAGAGGACTGCAGAACCAGGGGGGATTTGGGGATGGGGGTTTGGAACAGCAAATGGCACCAGGGGAGGACTGGAAATCTGCACTGTGCTCTGCCAGGGAACGTTCCCTACACACCCAAAATCATCCCAGGGCTGAAGAAGCAGCCACAGCCAAGGAAAGGGGGAGGAAGGCAGAGAATGGGAAGGAATGTCCTTGCAGACCCTGCCAGGAGGGGCCAGGTTTGCAGGAGGAGCTCTGGGAGGGCCCAGATTCTGTCAGGGGATCCCTGACATCGGCAAGCACCGAGGGGATCCCACAAAAACCAGAGCTGGGAGCCACAGCCCGAGGGGGACACGGTGCCACCCCAGCCCACTGCCCCCAGTTCTGGCACAGAACAGCATTTCTGACACTGCAGAGAAGAAATCAGTGCTTCAAAGTGACTTCTGCTGCTGTAAGGGAGCACACACCACCTCCCAAAGACCCTTTTGGTCCTTCAGGCAAGGCAAGAAGAAGGTTTTGCTGATTGCCACAGCTCCTGGAAGCCCCACTCAAACACCTGGAATAGCAGGGATCACACAAGAGCTTATCAGGAATATTCAGAGGTGAACCCAAGTGCTTCCAGTGTTCTGCAGTGTTTTATCAGCTCATCACTCAGAAATGGGATTGCCCGACAGGGTGGGACTGACAGGGCACAGCAAAGATTGCAGGGGCTTCCCTAACACCCAGAAATGGCTTTTTTTTTCACCTCAGAAAACTAAAATGTGTCTTTTAAAACTATGGAGAAAACACATGAAGAGTTATAATCAAAACAGGTGCTAAAACCAGAACACAACCCATGGTCTGCACCCACTTCCCAGGCTTTTAACTAACACCTAAATTCTAGCACAGAGGCATTTTAAGTGATTCAGAAATGAGAAGATAAACGGGGCCAATGTAAATATCAGAACAATTGTGCCTCGTGCTGCTGACAGTCCCCATTTGGATCATGGAATGCTGCCAATGGAATGGCTCCGTGCCTCCACACACAGGCCAAGCAGCAACAAAAATATCATTTACAATGAGATGTGCAAGGAGCTGCTCACAGAAAAGCCTGTGGCAATGATGCACTTGGGGCTGGTTGGGTTGTGGGTTTGGGTTTCTTTGGGTTTGGGGTTTTTTTTGGGCAGGGGAGGGACGAGCTGATCTCCTTCCTAAATACTTCTTTTTACCACCACTGGTCATTTTTGTCCAATTCATTTACCAGCTGCGCCCTGACAGCCTCTTTTCTGTGCCCATTCTCTAACACAAGATGATTTTGTGGGGTTTAACCTGAAGCTTCAATCTTGCTAAAAATACAGAACGTCTGTCAGAGTCTCCCTTTTCACATTTACATCCCTCATGGCACAGAAATTCCTAGACATGCTATTTTGTCAGCCAACTTCCTAAATACGTATGTCATTTATAAAGCAGACTACACTCAGAGGTGTCAAGGCGCCAACTTCTGTGGCAGACTATTTATTTTTAAACCATGTGCACACAAAAGAAGTGTCCTCTACCTCCTAAAGTGTGACTTTTTTTTTTCCCCCCCTCCTTTTTTACACCTTTACATCTGAAAAGCTGCAGACAGCCACATGCCAAATCCAGGCTTGCACAAACTGCAGCCATGGCAAGAGCTCTAAATTTCAAGTGTCTTTCTGTCAGCTCAAAACGATTCCCTGTGCTACAAAACCACATTCTCCCCCTTAATGAAAATATTGTCTTTTGCTGCAGCACTCACAAAGTGCTCATTTGGGGATTTTGTTCTCGCTGACATTTTGGGTTTTGTTCCTTTTAAACAGCATGAATCAGTTTTGGACATTGAACAAGAATTAGATGGGATCTGTAAATGGATTAAAGCATCTCAGTTCAGAGGCATCTGGTCAAGCCTCTGCCTTATAGGGGAAAAAATAAATAATGCTGCAAGTTCTCTTTGGAAAGCAGGAATGTCTTTATTTCCACAGCACTTGTGACAATTCCAAGGTGCTGTTTTCTCCAGACCACGCTGCAGGACAGAGTCACTGCACAGCCCAGAGCAGGTCAGGTTCCTTCTGATCCAGGAACCTCACGGGCTCCTTCTG
>NC_031789.1:6686039-6687875 GCF_001522545.3 Parus major
CCCAGGAACCTCTCAGGTTCCCTCCCCAGGGCGCTGGGGAACCACACTGCCCCAAGTGCCACAGATGTCCTGCAGCTCCTCCACAGGGATTTCAGCACGGCACTCCTCGCCCTATTTAGATGCAGTTAAATCACAACCAGCTCTGGAAACAATGAGCCAAGTGCTGGAGATGACAGATGGGCACGCTGGAGTCAGGGAATAGCAGCAATTCCAGAGAAACAAACAGCAGAACAGGGACAGGGAGCACAACAGCTTCCCTTCCCACCACGAAACCTCTCTCCTGCTGCACAACTGGTTTGTACTCTCAGTCAATTCTGACATTTACTGATAGTCAAAGGAAAAATAAAGACCACTCACATTCACTGTGGGGGAAAAAAGGAAAAAAAAAACCAACCAGAGGGGGGATACAAATGAAGCTATCTGGAAATCAGGAGCTAAAGGGATACAGCAGGGATTATTTCTCTTCCCTCTCCACACCAGCACGTGTAATTTCACGTTCTCAGGGTATCTTTTTGTAGGCTGTTTGCTAATTAATTAAGAAAACTGATCAGCTGTTTGTAAGCCAAGCAAACCCAGCCTGGAAATGCAGAGGTTATTACTACAAATGAATGTTATTTTTGCAGCTTGATTATTTAATTCAGACGCCTGCATAGCAACACATAATTACTCCTTGCAAACAGAGCAGCATTGTCAGCGTTCAGCAAGAAACACAAACGTGAAATAAAAGCAGTAACGTGGCCACATGCAGATTAATCCTGGGCACCCCTGCCCGGAGCAGGGCTGTCCTCTTACCCTGAGCCAACACAAAGCCTGCAACCTCTAAACCTGTTACTGTTATCTAATGACTGCTGCATCTACAAGGGCTTTTCTAATAGGAACATGCCTCGATGGCTTATCTGGGCACACGAGGCAGGGCACAAAGCGGGGCTGATGGAGCGCAGTAATGGGAGGCAGGAAATGAGAAGCCTTGGGAAAGCCGCGGATAATCGATCAGCGGATTCACTCAAGTGTGAGCTGAGCTGGGAATAAGCTGCCTGGGGTATCAAATATTGCTGTTTCCAGGGTAAAGGCCCATTTCTGTGATCTATGCAGGGCAGAGAATAATTTATTGACAAAACAATATCGGATTTTTTCACAATGGCTCGCGCCTGACATTTTCTGACTGTTTACAGCGAGAATTTTTCATGTGTCCTTTTTATTCGCAAATAAAATTCCTTTTGGAATTCACAGAGTCACATCAGCGTGCTGGAAATTAATTCAGCGTGGCGTAGGAGTAACTGTGAGATGTAAAACACTCCCCACACTCACCTTGCCCGGAATTGCAGCCTCTCCCAGGTGCACTGCACACCTGCAGGGACACAGCTGGCCCAGGGGTGCACAATCCTGCTCACAGACACCGCTCTCACAAAAAACAAAGTGTTTGTTCTACACCTCTGCTGTACTCTCTACAAACTCTGAAGCAGCGCTGTCTGCCAACAGCAGCAAACGTCACAAGCAGGTCATTTGTGGCCTTGTTTCTCACAGAAGGACAGGGGAAGCCTCACGAACACAGCTGGGCCTACAGCCGGTATCAAACAGTCTGTCCACACCTTCAGAAACCACAACACACGGCCAAAAGCGTCTGTTCCATCAGGGCACATCATCTGCAGGGCTGGCTGTGCGGGTGGGGCAGCTCTGCAGGCTGTGGAACGCCAGGGAGGTGCCCTGGGCTGTCTCCCAGTTTGGCACTGGAGCTGCCAACCTCGCTCAGGAGCACGGCCCAGCATGGCCCTGGGCTTGGCAGAGCTGCTCCAGGAACCTCATGGGTTCCTTCTGATCCAGGAACCTCATGGGTTC
>NC_031789.1:6688315-6702079 GCF_001522545.3 Parus major
GGAATCATGGCACAGATCCAGCAGGACATGCAATGAGCAGCTCTGAGAGGGATCTCCACGTCCCCAGGAGCTTCCCTTGCCTCAGGCACGCTGCAGCTCTAAGGCAAAGTTCCACAAACCCAGCACGTTCTGACAAAAGCTGACATGGAACAAGTGTCACCCAACAGCCCTTCCTTCTCTCCAGTGCCACTCACCTTGAACACAGCCTCATCCAGGGTTTTAAAGGAGAAAAAGAACACTATTCATTTCAGGTAATGTCTGTGAGAGATGGCTGTATTTAAAATAAACTGTACTGTTTATTCCATCAGCTTTCCCAGAAACAAAGCTGCTCGCTGTGCTGAGAACCAGCAAGTCACCTGTTTTCATTTAAGTGAAATACACTCAAGCTCAAAATACCCTTAAAATTTCACTGCGATCCTAAATGACAAAAGATAATTTCATCTTGTTAAAAAAAAAAGCAGTTATGCTTAAAAACTGACTGGCTTAAAATAAAACTATGATAAGATCTTCCATGAAGGTTATGGGTCATTGCTTACTACCTCATTTAATCCCTTTGTGGTCTCTTTCTGCTCCATTTCCTTTTTTCCCATCCAGGTTTCCTGGGTTTATTTTCCCACCCAATCTCCATGTTATGTGGAATTCCAGGTGAAGGTGCTGCTGCTCAAGGCTATTCCACTGCCCCCAGCTGGGCAGGGAAATCCTATTTCACAATAAATTCACAAATGTATTTATATAAACTGCCAGACCCCAGTGAACATCGCTGCTGCTCCTGCACAAATATCCCAAAACGAGATGCACACCCAGAGTCATTAATGGCTCTCATTAAAATCTGCTTTTGGTCACAGCAGCCCTGCTCAGGTTTTCTGTCCCTCCCAGCCCCACTCTGATCACAGATTTTGCCTTTCCACAGAGACAGATTTGGGGGAAGCTGCTGACCCAGAACTGACAGGGACCCTCCCGAGCATCTCCTGCTCAGCACCAGCAGCCAGCACCACCTAATGGGATCACAAATGCATTTAACTGATCATTGAATGGATGCTCCAGTAATTAAATCCCATTAAGGTTTTTTTAGCATTATGCCAAAGAAGTGCAACACTGAAATGAAGATTCCATTCGGGCCCCGCCTGACATTTGCCATTAAATGTCATTTATAGCACATAGCTCTGATCTAATTGCAGAGCAGCACCAGCCACAGTATTTATCACTTCTATTAAAACAAGCAGAGCTCAGCAGTGGGGCTATTCGAAGCCATCATACACAGTTTAAATAGATTTCTCACCTTTTAAATATCAAGAGGCCACATTTTCTTTACCATCTCACTGAGGGCTTTACCTTTGAACAAAGACACACCAAGAGCTGGAGGATAAAACAATCAGGAGACAGTTTGCTCTGCAAACCCAGCCTGGAGTTTGAACAGTCACTGCCTGCTAAAATATCACCTCATGGGCAGGGGAATTCTGTAACAGGAAAAATTAAAATCCCTTTGCCAGTAGGCTGGGGCTGGAAATTCCGTAAAGAAAATGCACTGATCAGCCAGATCCTGTGACTTGGCTGTTTCACCACAAAAGCAAACGCTGCTCCTGCGAGGAAACAAAGTGTGTTTGGAAAATAAATGCCTGGAAAGTGAACGTTTCCTTGAGCAGCTCCCCAGAGGATGCAATTTCCTTAGCAAATGGTCACCGAGTGAAATGTTTACATCTTCTCAGAAACTGCCCCAACGTGTGTTATTGACCAGCTGATGCTTCAGAGCAGAGCAGAATCAGCTTTTCCCCCAGAATTCACACAGGGGCTGAGCAGGGGCTGTCAGCAGGGCCAGACACAGCCTCAGCAAAAACCCTGCCAGTAATTAATGGGCAACACCCAGAGCAGCAATCTTCAAAAATGTCAATTTGCAGAAGACGGGGCTGTATCTCACCACACAGGGAATTTCTAATGCAGATTGGTGCTGGCTGCCCTGGTATCAATAGCTAAATTAGCAACACCCAGCTCTGGAGTTTTTCTTTGTATTTATATGTAAATCAGTACTAAATAAACATACCCCAAACCAGCTCCACAGGCTGCAATCTAATCTAAACTGAAAGGCTGGAAAGATGCCCTCCATTCATCTGGAAACAGACAGATATTGAAAACACTAAAATCAGAAATAACTACACTGAGAATAAACAGGATGCATTTACCTGCTAGAAGAGAAAAAAACCTCAAAGGAAAGGTTGGGAGAGAGATACAAAGAAAAAACCCACTTGGGTTTTTCTTGGGTGCTGGAAGTGTGAACGTACAGACAACTGAGATGGTCCACAAGAAAAGCAGTTCTGAAATAAAGAAATGTGGTTTTTAAACCTCTATCACATCCCTTGGCCACCATGTGCACTCTGGTTTGAACTGCAGTGAACACAGCCAGCCAAGCTAGCACACAATTCCAAAGTTAATCATTTGTCTTGGGCCATATAATCACCACAGCATTACAACTTCAACAAATGAAGCCACTAATAACTTCTATTAAAGAAGTCAAGGTGTTAATTCACTCCCAGTCCAGCAGCAGAGACCAAAGCAGCAGCAAGCACTCAGTCCTCGTGCAGAACTCAAATTAATTTCCTCTATTACTGGAGGCACTGGATGGAACCCATCAGTGCCAGGAACTGACTCTGGAATGCTCCTGCAATGGGAGCGAGGGTGATGCCTCTCCCCTGGCCTGGCACAAGGATTTACCCCAAGGGAATCAGCAGAGCCAGTTCTCACTGCACACAGGAGCATTCTGTGTGCCACCATCAGCCACAAACACAGAAACTGGCAGGGAACCTGACAAAACAGAAAAATGACTGAAAGTTATTCAGGGAATTTGTATAAAACTTGGCTTGACCGGTCTAGAGAGCACTCATGATTTCCATCAGCTTCCTTTTACCAAAGACAATCTTCTCAGAATTGAAGTTTTAACTTGAATTTGAACCAACAACTTGAAGTTGGTTTTAACATTTCCATGAACTTGGTTCTTCAAACTGCTGAGCAGGAGCCTGTCCTTGGGAGAATGGAGTGTTAGAGATGATGGATGAGGAGCTGTCTCCCTGTAGCACACAAGTTAAGGGGTGAAGCCTGTTCAGATCAGTTCCCAAGCCTGTGTTTCAGCTGTCTGTGCACTTTCTGCAGCTCTGGCTGTGCCATCTCCCTGGGAACAGAAAGGCCTGGAGCTCCCTGAGCGTTCCCTACCTTGGAAAAGTGAAATAAAATATTCATGCACTGGCACAAGCATCACTGACAAATCCAAAGGCATTTCCCAGCACTTGAACTGGTGTAAACTGCAGCACTCGTCCTACAAGTGCTTCCCAACGAGCACATGATAAATTAATCTGTAATATAACGCAGTATTAGCTCAAATTTCAATATTTACTGTGCCTGTTTCAAACGCAGCCATGCTCCAGATGTGCTCCCAGCTGTTTGTTTTCCTGGCCCAATGTCTTTAGTAACAAACAGCCCCTTGGTTTAATCACCTCCAGATCAGAGATTTGTGAGGATATTTCACCACAGTTAATGGAATTTTGCACTTCAGAGAGTGAAGTTTTCAAACTCCGAGTTCAGCAGTGACTTGTGAGGGTGCAGCAAAGCCCACGAAGCCACAGCTGAACTCAGGATGAAGATTTCAGGTGTTTCCTCACAAACCTGCCCCAGCTGAGGGAGGGGAGCTGTAAATCCAGGCTGGTGAGCATCACCCAGAGCCCAGCCAGGGACAGGGAACTCCTGGCTCTGGGAGCTGTCCTGGAACACCAACAGGGGAAGCACCACAACACCTCAGAACGGGAAATCTGGCACCAAATGGCAGCTCCCCTCTTGGAAAACACCTTTGTCAACCTCCTCAGGCACAGACACCGCAAAAAGCATCCCAGGGAACACCTTCCTGCAGATTCCCTGCAGCCCTGTCTGATATTCCACATCCTGCAGCTTCTGCCTCGCAGGGTCCTGCGGTTCACACATATCAAAGCACCCAATTGCCTTTTCTTCCTCTGCCTTTTTTTTTATTTTTAAAACACCAGGAATATGAAAGCACACGCTGAAGCTGGTCCTTGTTAGCAGACCCATTTTCATCTCTTTAAACTCAAAGAGAGCAATTCCCTTGAAAACTGTCACAGCATTTTCCCAATCCATAAAGAGGAAGTTCAACAGCCTCAGGTCACTAATCGCAACGACGGGAGACACAGAGCATAAATTATGTCTTTCTATTCCACAGCAGTGAAACATATATATTCTTTTATCTCACTTATTTGATTCTCTCTATAAACTGAACCTTTTAGACGTGTTTGTAGTCTAAAAATGATGTTTTACAAATAAAAGGGAAGCACTTTGCTGTTTACACAGCGTTCCTTCCATGGGGTATATTAATATCACATCCAGGGGGATGGACAAGAATTGCTTTACACAACAACCTAACTTGGGTGTTTTCCCAAAAGAAAAACTTTATTTGAAGTTTAAGAGTTGCCCAGCACGAGTTTGTAGGTTTTAATAATTTTGCATCACTTTTAACCTTAAAATGTGCCAACAAACAAGTGAAGGGAATATGATTGAAAATGCCCCAGAAGTTCTGCTTAGAAAGCAGAGCAGGATGCTTTCGTGCTACTAATTTAATTAAAGAGTTCTTTTCCTTTCAAATACCCTCTAATGGCCCAAAACGAACCAATGCTGCTTTAAAAATCAATCACTTTCATCAAAATTACAGCTCCAAATTCTCCATGGATTAGTGTTCAGTGACTGCAGTGTCAAAAATGCAGATCCATCACATCCCTGGCTGCGAGTGCTGGCCTGGGAGGTGACACCAGGTCCTGCAGGGGACAAAACCCAGCCTGAGAGCATCTGAAGCTCTGTTAGACACAAGGTGGAGCTGACTTGAAGCGTTTTCCTGAGGCTCCATCAGTCCCTGCTGAATAAAAGGGAGATTTTCTGCCTTTCCTGCCACTCAGGCACAGAACAGGTATTGAAAAAAAGAGCTTTTCCCTTTCCTGCCACTCAGGCACAGAACAGGTATCCAAAAAAAAGGAGATTTTCCCTTTCCTGCCACTCAGGCACAGAACAGGTATCCAAAAAAAGAAGATTTTGCCTTTCCTGCCACTCAGGCACAGAAGAGGTGTTCAGAGAGCATCCACAGGCTTTCCCCGTCCTGTGCCAGCTCCTCAGTCCCTCTCAGCCTCCTGGAGACCTTTCCCAGTATTTTATAATCTCACACAAATGAACCCCTCCTGGCACAGAGCTGCCAAAGCTCCCCCCGCAGTCAATCCTCACCTGCTCTGCTCAGGTCACACTGACACTGATCCTGACCTGAGCTTTGGGGGTCCCACACCCCCAGAGCCTGCCACAAGAGCATGGACAGCATCACCCCCACCTTAAAGAGCAATTCCAAGCACATCCCTGAGGGACAGGACACACGCTGGGATTCAGTGGCCGCAGGGACATTTCGCTTTCCTCAAGGAAACCTTTCCAAAAGCAGGAAAACAAATTTCTTTAATGAATTATCTTCAGCAGCTCACAAAGCGTAACAACGTGTCTTTGGAGGCTGAGCAGAGACACAGAAATCTGACAGTGCTCAAGTACCCCCAAATGACCAGAGAGAAAATTTCGACTTCAATAATCCTAAAGGTCAGAAGCATTATTAAACATGACAGATGCTCTCACTATTCAACACCAGAGGACATGGCTAAATTTATTCTAACTCCATTTTCTCTTGCTACATAAAACCCAGCTAATGTACAATTTGGTACTTTTTTTTCTCTAAAAGCTAGAGATAACATTTTTTTTCTCCATATTTTCCAGCTGGCACACGATGATTTATTTAGCACTCAATTATCTCAGCACAGGTGTAGGAAACAGGTTTACTTCGGGTAAAGGGGGAGGAAACAGGGCAGGAGAAAGGTAAAATAAAAAGCTAAAGGTGGTGAAGACCACGCTGCCATGATAAAGGGCTTAACAAAACCATAAATAACAGCCCAGGAGCCTTTCCTGGGGGGGAATAATCCCCCACAGCCTCCAATGCCCCAGGGCCAACAAACCAGCCATGAAAATTCCAACTGCTGGATGCCAAGTGGGGCAAAAACAAATAGGGCAATCACATTTAAAAGGGAAAAAAAAACCCAAAACAAACCCTGTGTGGATTACTCTGAAGGTTTGGGGTTTTTTTTTTTTTTCTTTGTTTTGGTGTTTTATATGTTTGTTTGGGGTTTTTTTATGTAGCCCCCATGTTGTAAGGTCTGGATTGCAATAAGATCCAGGCCATATGGAAGGAATGGAGGCAGAGCTGGATTCCAGCCCTAAAAAACACACATATAGCTTTAACTTCCAGCTGTTTAATCCTCACTCTGAACAATGCTGCCATCTGCTTTAAACCTCCAAATATGAACACTCTGCCTCTCCAAAAGACCATGATGTAATTGTGACATAACATTGCAGCTCTGCAGGAATTAATTCAGTTGCATTGGGGCATTACACTATCAAGGCTACTCAGAAAAATAACCCCAAAATCCCATTAAAATGTTAAACATTGGTTAATTGACAAAATTATGGCACTGATGAAATTATAGATCTCAGCCAGGTCTGAACACAGCATTTCCACACAGCCCTGAGCACCTTGGGAATGCAAAATATGCTGGTTTAGCTGTCTGAGAATGGATGGTTCCTGCTCCTTCCTTCCTTTAGAAGATGTACAACAAAATAAAAAGAATGTTGCTCTATATTTCAGCCGAGTCCAGTGAAACTCCAGTACCCATAAATCCACAGAGCAGCCTCATGGCTCTTCCCTCAATTCTGAGCCTCACCTGAGAGACACTGCAAATCCCCTGCTAATTTAACAGCCTGAAAGCAGCACTTAGAGAACAGTCTGCCATACAAAAAGAATTTATTTTTACACAGATGTGACAAGCCCAGACCTCACTGTGCAGCACAGCTTAGGATCTGTGTGAGAATTCAAAGTGGCATCTGGGTAATAGCAACCAGGAAAAAAAAAAATACACAGAGCAGCATTGTAAAAAGGAGAGGAATTATCAAAATGGATTCATATGCATCTGGAATTATTTTAATACAAAACACCCAGCAAATCTCCCTGCGCTGACAAATCACCAGCTGAGGTAAATCCCAGATAATGAAACATTGTAAGGAAGGCTCTATTTAATAATTTAGCCCCTGTCAAGGAGTTTGTATTGATTCTTGTTTTCAGTAGGGAGAGAATGTTATCTGCAGCCTCACGGCTCAGTGACAGCATCAGTGGATTTAATCACGGTGCAGCCCCTGCCACGCCATCCTTAAAGTGTCACCTCTGATTGTCCATCCCTGCTGCCACTGCCCACCCCACACTGCAGCCACAGCACCACTCCAATCTGCTGCACATTACACATAAAAGCCAATCTCATTTGCAGGCTAAATTTTTTATTTTAAATAATTCAGTGTTCCTTCAAACGTCTCATTCATCTGGCTCTCATTAGAAGGCTGCTCTGTCCCTTAATGGCAAACTGAGCCGAGGCAGAGCCACAATTCCAGAGCCCTGCAATCTCCTGCCTTGCCTGGGAAGGACCTTCCAGCCCATCCAGCTCCACCCCTGCCACTGCTCCAGCCTCCTCCAAGCTCTGTCCAACCTCGCTTTCAAAAGCTTTAGCAGCGAATTGGAGGAAGAAGAAAAATCCTTTTTGCCTTTTCTTGGCTGTAAAAGGAGAGATGAATCTGGAGAAGCAGGAAAAAAAAAAAATAATCTGTATTAATCAGCATTTTTTCCACACCAAAAAGGAAAGGTCACGCTGCCTCGGAACTGGCCAGGAAAAATTTGCCACAAATTAATTCAGCTGCAGTTCAGGAACAGAACATCAATTCATCTGCAAACAGAATGAGGCTTTTAAATACATAAATGCTTGTGGCTACAGAAACCTCACCCAGATATTTGCATGCACAAACCCCAGCTCCTGTAACAGTGCAGGGAATAACAGATGTAAATTTAACATGTTTGCTAAAATGCAAGGCCAGATGCAGGAAGAATGCAAAGGAGAGGAAGCATGAACTGCATAATTTAGAAAAACAGGTTTCTTTTGATTTTTTCCCCTCCTTTACTCCAGGTGAGATGCAATACTTTCCATTTTATAATCCTCTGGATCAGAGCAAAGCGATCCCGGAGGCCCACGCAGCCAAGGTCATCATACACAGATTTTCTATTACAGGGCACTAGCAGCATTTCACAACTGTCTTTTTATGCACTTCTGCCTTTCCATCCAGACTATAAATTGTTACAAGGCCCTGGGGCAATCCAGCTGTATACTCCATTCAAATCAGGCTTCAAGGAGAAAGCTCCACAGTCAAGATGCTTCAATCAAGTAAACACACAGGCACAAAGGGCAACTGCATCACAATTAATAACATTTCCTTTTGTATGGCAAATTCAGCGTTTTTCTGGTGTAAAGTTTCCCTCTGATGCTCCGATTCGGAGTGTGGCCATTAGCATTTTAAATGTGACATCAAATTAAGGCAGGATATGAGAAAGCACAAACACTGCTGAAATCCATCTGCTGCTCGGGCTCGGGGTCCCTCTGGAGCACAGGAAAACCTTCAAAAGCCAATTTGGACTCGTTTATCCCACTGGAAACCCGCAGCAGGGAAGGAGAGAGAGGGCAGGTCTGCAGCTCTGGGTGTGTGAAGGGGCAGCTCAGCAGCTCCTCACCCTCCTCATCCTCACCCTCCTCATCCTCACCCTCCTCATCCTCACCCTCCTCATCCTCACCCTCCTCATCCTCACCCGCTCCGCTCTGCTCTCCCTTCGCTCTCGCTGTCCCAGAGGAAAATGTGGATCAGGCTCTCGGATCAGAGCCCCAGTGCTCCTCTGCTCTCCCCCAGAGCTGAGCTGGAGCTGCCTGGGCTCCAGCAGATCCAGCCCAGCTCCCGGGCCAGGCTCCAGGAGCGTTTCCCAAGCAGCACATCCCACCCTGGCACCAGCTCAGGACCCCAAACACCTCCTCCCCAAACACCCCAGCTCACTCAGCTTCCCCTGTGTCATCTCTGCAGGCACATAAAGCCCTTTCCCACAGACATGGCTCTGCACTACTTTTGATATTTAAATTGAGCCTTAATCAAAGCTGGATACGCATGGGTTTAGAGGCACTACATAATTAATATATTCCTATCTGAAATGTAATTACCGCTGTTGCATCATATATTTAAAGCCAACAGCTGGCTATTTAAGGTGAGGAAGACACTTCAATTGGGATAAAACAATCCTGTAACCAACACTGGAGGGTTTTATTTTGCTCACAACCACTTTTGAGGAGGCAGCTTCACCAGGGACACCCCAAGAGCTTGGGACAAAACTCCCCTGGCTGAGCTCTCTGCAGAGGTTCTGATGGATCCACAAGGATATTCCTGCTGGATTTCCCATCACAGGGTGTCGGAGCTCTCCCTAAAGCAGATTAATTTATACACCTGGGGGTGGGGGGTTATAAAATGTCCCTTAACCCACTGGATGCACACAGAAACTGAATTTCTGCACATTTATTGACTTTTTCCTCACACGAGTCACCCAGCTAAGTTTTAATTGTGTGTTTTCATCAGCCAGAAGTAATCACAATCAACATTTTAATTAAGATAATGAACAGAATTTTAGGACTTGTTAACCACAAACAAAGAGATAAAAGGAAATTTCACTGTTTATAATTCTTTGTATTACAATCAATGTAAACTACAAAAGAAACACATTAAATATTTCTATTTAATAAAAAACCCTTTAGCTCTGAAGCCATACCCTCAGCCTGAAGAAAATACAAATCTATTTCTTCAAATGGCCTGGTCTGAAATTCAGTGAGAATTTCCATTTCCAAAAGACAGCACTCTTCAATTAAAAGAGAATTTTACAAAAAAGAACTTGTTTCCTTTTGGGGGGCAGTGGGTGGAAGGAAGCAGCAGAAAGTGCTGGGGTGTGAATGACAAACAGGACTGGCTGAGCAGACCCTTTGCCATTTCCTCCACAAATTCCAGATACAGTTCTTGTGCCAGAAACTCAGGAGATCAAAGTGATTTTGGCCAGGTTTGATTAATTCTTAGCAGAGCTCAGGCTGCAGCTCAGAGCCCACAATAACAGGATAAGCAACTGCAGCCAGGCTGAAGGACATGAAATGAGTGAAGATTGGATCAATTCGGGAAAAATTAACACTGGGGGGGAGTGAAGCAACATTTGATTTCCAGCTCCTCTTTCCAGAGCTGCAGACAATTCCCAGTTCACTTCCCCTCCTCTGCCAACTAAAACATGGCTCAGTCAGCCCTGCTCTGCTGCCTGTGCTTTGATCAAGGTATTTGTAGCACCAAAGAGTGTTTAAGGAATACTTCGTCAAGCCTGTAGATTTTTAAAATGTTTGACTCGTGCCAAATTAAAATGAACGAGAAGTATGCTTCCCTAACTTCCTGATGAATAGGAAATGTGGATTTCTGACAGCAGCAGGCTGCTGTGGGAACAACTGCATTGTTAAAAATGCACCGGTGCTATTGCAGGATGAAGGGAAAAGCAGCAGATTGACATCCAGGAGACAATTCCTGATGTAAACAACCTCAACGTTTTCTCACAGAAAAAAAATAATCAGAGAAACTTCTGTTTTTTTAATGCACCGAAGCATTAACTGCTTCCATTTTATTGACTTGCCTGTGTAATTTAAACCCCAAGCTGTAAGATTGTTCTGGAACAAAAAAAGCCACAGTAAGCAAAGCCTGAATCCCATGTTAATGATCCCACTTTTACCATTCTGTGAAACACCACTTTCCTCCTTAAAGCTGTTCAAAGGCAATGCCAGGAAAGCATTAAAGCCAAACTGCTCTGCCCCTTTTCAGGCTTTCTCCACTCCCAGCTTCCCTACCAAATTCTGCTGTTTCCTTTTCAAAGTACCTGAGATTGCAGGCAGGACAGCACAGGGTTAAACTGGGGAAGGGGGTGCCCCCCAAGGAAAAAACAAGGTTAGAAAAGTTGCTTTAAAACCAATCATGACCTTGCATAATCCAGATTTCCAGGAGACCACTTGAACCCAAGCACTGGCTCGGGACAGAGAGCAAATATTGAGTATCAGCAACGAAGGAGAAGGAGCTGATAACCAATAAAAACATGTAAGGCAATAGAGCAAACTCAGATTTAATCATTGCTTCACCACAGTTTGTTCCTAATCAAAGTCCTTAAGAATAATCTGGTCTTGAATCCTGAAAGAGGATAGCATTAATCCAAAGAAAATGAATTAACACCAAAAAGATTAATAAAATGTTCTGAGACGCAGACATCACAAAATAACCCAATCAGTAGGACAAAAAATCACCTAGTCCCTTTTTTAAAAACAGACAACTAACTCCTACTCTTCTGAGAGACAACAGCAATTTCACTTTTAAAATGTTTTAAGTTCAATAATTCAAACTGGTGAAGCAAACAGAGAAAAGCATTTATGGATATCACACCTCCTCACCTGACCTGCCACCCATTGTTCTCCAGGAGGAGAAGAAAAAGCAGCTGCACTTTTAACAGCCAACACTCAAACCCTGCAGTGATGGAGGGCAAAAATAAACCAGTGCATTCCCAGAGAACTCCTCAGAGTTCTGCAAAATTCCAAACAAAACACCACAACCAATAAAACAGTGTTTCAGTTACTGGAACATTACTCTGTTTTTTACATCTTTGATTCCTCCCTTCCCAACAGAGCTGCACTGGGGAGGAACAGTGACCCAAGGGCATCCTGCTTTTCCAGAGGAGCAAACCCAGAGGTGGCACAGAGCTGGGGGCAGGCAGCTGATCCTTCCAGAACCTGCTGCTCCCTCCCAGCACCACTCACCTTCCCTGTCCCTTCTCTGGGCAGGACAGGATGCACAGGAACCACTGCCCATGGCCATCTCCCAGCTCTGTCCCCCCAGAGCTGCTGCTCCCCTCCAGCACTCAGGGTTTACCCCAGCAGGCTCTGGGAGCCTCACACTGCTCCCAAATCCAGCTTCTCCCAAGTGCTCTTCCAGCTGCAGCATCACTCAGTGCATCTCTCAACCCACATGGCAGAGCAGCTCTCCTGTCACACCCTCAGTGCTGCTGCCCTTCAGCTCCTTCCCCAAAACCCCTGAGACCATGGACACCTTCTGGAAGTGATTTGGGGGATGTTACTGATCCTGCAGGGAGTTCTGGAGCAGTGGCAGAGCACAAAGGACACAACTCAAGTGCCCCTAAGACATCGATCATATTTCACTTCTCAGTTCCACTAAGGTATTTCCATGTACCTCTGAAAGCTTGGAGGGATCTGGGACCACAAAAATGGTAAAAACGAGAGGATAAAATGTTATCCACAGCTGTTTTCAACACAGTTAAACTAGATTGATCAAATAATTTAACAGCTCCTCACGTGGCCTCCCTTAAGGCATCATTTGCTTTTTTTGACTGAGAAAACAAACCCAGAGAGCTCCTGCAGCTGCCCTTGGAGCTTGGGAACCACCTCTGGTGCTCTGCCTGCCCTGCTCAGCTCATCCCAACACAGCCCAGGGGGAAGGACCAACCTCTGCCTCACCTGGGGCCACAGAGCAGCAAGGGCAGGATGGCACAGAGACATTTCCCAGGAAAACCAGCAGCGAGCAAAGCTCCCTCATGAGGAGGACTTGCAACTGCTCTCCAGGAAAGGAAAAGAGCTGCTCCTCTCATATAATTTTTAATAGGACTGATTCATCCTAATGTCAAGAGAAAGCTGTGATGGAAGGATGAAGTGATGCATCACAGAACAGCACTTCACCTGCCAGGAGAGCTGAGCCACAAGTGCTGCTTTCTCCAAGTCACCAGGCTGAGGAAGCACCAAGCTGCTCTGAAATGATATGTAATGTCATGGAAATGATATTTAACACCTGCTGCTGCAGCACTGGCACTCCTCAGGCACTCCAGAGATCCACAATGCCAAAGCAGACAAACTGCCAGACTTCTCAGAACCAGATCCTAGCTCAGCAATAAATATAAAATCACCCAGTGTGATTTCAGATCTTACTGGAAACAGCAAATGAAGCCCCAGTTCATTTGAAGACCTGAACTCTGTATTTTAGTCCCAGCCCAGAACAGCCCCCAGCCCCTCTCAGCTGCAGGACGATGCTCGAGTGCATCACAGCATCGCCTGTGTCACGTTTAACACCCTCTCCTCTGTTTGAAAATACCAGTTTATGTTCCTGTTTTTATCAGTAAAACACCCTCATCAATTCCTGTACCCACAGTGCACCTAGAACCGGGGGAAGCATAAGGTAAGGCTCACACACTCAGCCAAAAACTTTTATTTTGTGACAACCAACATGCTAATGGATTTAATTAGTAGGCGACATTTCAAAGCTGTTGACTTTAACTTTGCTGCTTCACTTGACATATTTAGCTGAAGGCAAAACAAGGCTGCTTTCCTGTTGGTATCTCACACTGGAAGAGAAACCAAGTGTCCTTTCCACTGCTCATCCTCCCTTTCCCCCAACAGGAAAATCAACAGCCACACACACACTGGGGATTTATTTTCTGCTGGTATAATCAGCATCAAGCGGTTTTTGGTTTTGTCATTTATACAAGTTCCTTTTATGCATTATGTCAGTAAGAAAAATTAAATTAACAGAGAAATTCGAGAACTCTGAGCAGGCAAAAGGAAACAGAGAACAGAGACACTGTTTCCATGTCAAAAATTATGCACAATTGCCAGCAGCTCTCATGCCAAATCCCCACACTCCCCTGGAGCTCAAAGAATAACTGGGGAGGGAGGGAAAGAATGGGAGGGAAGGGAAAGGGGAAAGGGGAAAGGG
>NC_031789.1:6702282-6712746 GCF_001522545.3 Parus major
AGGGGAAAGGGGAAAGGGGAAAGGGGAAAGGGGAAAGGGGAAAGGGGAAAGGGGGAATTATTCTGATAGCAACAGCCTGTGGTGATCTATGTCTGTGGACAATACATTGATAAGGAGAGTTTATTATGTGCTCAGGACTTCAATAAAGCAATAATGAGCAGCAGGAACAGATTCCCAGAAGTTCCCAAGGCTCCTGCTCACAGAACTCTGCTGAAGGAGCCCCTGTGCCCCCCCTGTGACCCAGCAGCAGCAGCAAGGGGGGAGAATGCGGGGTCAGACAGGGGCAAACACAGCTCTGCTTTGCTCTTGCTCAGGCCCTGCACTTTTCCCTGTAAAGAATGAAGTGCTAACAGGTTCTTAAGGGTTATTTTCTATTTTTCCCGATTAAACTGGCCCCCTTGGTCTGGCATGGTCAGCTGAGATGCAGAGGCTGCCACAAGCCAGCCCTCATCCCAGAGCTGTGCTGGGGAAGGCAAATTTCACTTCCCAGGAAAAATTTAACCCCCTGAGCCACAATTTCCTGACAAGACTCAACTCAAAGTTCACGTTTCTGCTCAGCTCAACACGACAGGGATCACAAACTGAACTCCCCCAGTGAAGTGAGGCTGCACCAAGGACAGAGCTGCGCTTGAATAAAAACCAGCTCCTGTTTCAGAGGGCAAAGATTCACTCAGGAGGAGCCACAGAAGGGATCCAGGCTAAGAAATATTCCCCCCTCTGGAGGCTGGGGCAGGGAAGGAGGAGATGTGAAAATGTTCCTTACCAGTTTGAAGTCTTGAATGCTGCAGATGAAATAGGGCGTGTTCGGCCGGCGACTTTCGATATAAACGCAATCTTTAAAAACACAAGATTTTAGAATAATGGGCATTAACTTCTGTGCCTCCAAGAAAGAACATAAAAACAGGATAAATTCAAATACAGCTTAAACTTTGAAAGAACCATCATTTCATTTGCATATTGTGTAATTTATTCTGAGTGTGATCTGAAAATAGAAACTATTTATGATGATAAATAAGGGAATTAACTGCATAAAAATTAACTTTGATTTGAATAGACATTTTGCTAGGAAAACAAAAAGAAAGGAATTTAAAGACCACTCTGGATTGAGTTAATAACAATGACCAGGTCACAGCCTATGAACCAGACCAAAATAAGAGAGGAAAGTAATCAGATTTTTCGTGGTCAGCTTGCCATTAAGAACCGAGCACTAACATATTTTCTCTTCTAATTGTGAAGAAAACCAAGGCAACCAATCACAGATGAAACACAGCAAACTTAAATTAGATTTACCTCAGGGAAGGCCTGCGCTTTCTCGAATTACATTTGACAAGACAGAAACACAGTAATTATTTTTGTTTGCTTTTGACAACTGGGCTCTCCAAGGCTGCTGGAACATAAGGTCTGTTGTATTCAAAACAGTCTTGGCAATAACTACAACAAAAGCAGTGCCCTCGGAATGAAAACACGGCACGGATGGGAGAGAAGTGCCTGATTAATGATCCTGACCTTGCAAACTCACACAGCTTGCTAAACAGAAAGATGCCAGCCCCAAAGCCAAGCAAATATTTAAAGGACAGTCCTGGTGTCCCCTCTCACACACAGATAAGGAGCTGCTGTTCAAAACACAGCAGAGATCTTCCAGGAGCTTTTTTGGATTTCTACAGAAAACAAGTTTTACAAGACACGTTTCAAAGCAGAGCTCAGTTCAATCCAGCTGACTGGGAAGCTCCAGCAATTTCAGCTCATCCAAGTATTCCCCCAGCCCTGGTTCTCCCCGATTTCCTGGGCTGATGAGAGCATTTGGAGCAGCCCAGGATGGCAGCTGAAGCCAACATTCCCATCCTGCTCCCCTGCAGGAGCCCTCGGGATCACTGTGGTGTGGGGAAAGCTGCCCCATTTCAGACACACACAACACCACAACTCACAAGAGCTTTTTGGGTTTTTCCCCCTCGCTATCTCAGCTGTACAAGGCTCGTTTTGCAGAGTTTTATCAGGCAGCAGGCAGAACAAACAGCCCACATCCCTGTGAGATGGCTGGCACAGAGTGAGGGGATGTGGCATCTCCCATGGATAAAGACGGGCTCTGGGCTGCACTGCTGGCTGCCTGCCAAGCCCTAAAACAATAATGACATCCAGTTACGAGTCTCCAAAGCGAGAGAGGCCAGGCAGATAAGAAAAACAAGTTTATCCAGGTGCACAGCAATGCTGTGGATGATAGAAACTCGAAAGGTGCCCCCCCAGAAAAGGAGAATATTTATGGATGCACGCGCATCAGCCACTCAAAACTCGCCATAAAGAGCAATTCCTTCCATTTACCAGAAATCCAAACAGCTTCCATGGGGACCCAAGAAAAGGAAAACTGCATTAGCATTTTTCTAATAAGCAAGAAACGTGCAGAGATAAGATTTATGCCACTGAAAGCTACAGAATAGCCCCTTCCTCACCCTCAGCACACTGGAATGTGCCACTGCACCCTTTTTTCCACTGACCACACACTTGTGGAACAATTTCAGCTCTCTCTGGCTGCACAGAGCTTCTGCATAGGCTTACACAACTTCACTCAAGTGTAATTTAATTTCTTTTACTGAAGGCCAGCCGTCCTCACATGTTCCCCATTTGCCAGGAAACAAGAGCAAGGCTGAAGCCAGCAGGGATGGGGAAATGGGTGTGCTGCAAATTCCCCCTCTGGCTTTCCCCACAGGTAACACAAGCACCACCTGGGACAAGTTCAACATCTGATGTTGATGTTAAATCACAGAGTTCAGCACTGGCAAAGCAGCAAAAGCTCCGAAAGAAAATGAAATTAACAAAAAAAACCCCCCAAAAATAAAACATACAAAGGATTTTCCATAACCCTTGCAAAACAGAGTGAGGAAATGTTGAGTGCCCTGCACTGCCTGTCTGCAGCCACGAGCTCACTTCCCTCTTTCGTGTAAAACGTCCCACTGGAGATGAAGCATTTCCCTGACACATGGTACAGAGTCATTCTGCCTTTGGGCTTGTGATATTCACCAGATGTGCCCTACTTCTGAAGGGTTACATTGATATTCCCACACTAAAAGCTGCTTTTAAAATTAGAGCTTCGATGCACGGACATAAAAAATTCTCTTGGAAAATCAGCCCAAGCAGCTCCATTTTCTGAACCTTTAGCAGCTCAAAGGCCACAGCATTTGTAGTAACCATCTTCACAATTAGAACCCTTTCATGTTTCACCTAATGAGTCAACACTTCCATCATCCCAGGAACAAAGCTGTAGGCTGTCTGTGCAGCTCTGCACTTCCACAGGGAGGATATTCCTTGAAAGCCTTTCTGAAGGAGCCATCCACAATCCCTCCCCAGCAGCTTCCACCAGCCTTGCATGTGAGTACAGACATGTACAAACCCCAAACTCGAGCTGTGGGCCAGCAACTGAGGGATATTTCCACTCCTGAATAATTATTATTATTGTTATTATTATTGTTGTTGTTGTTGTTATTATATATTTCTGTTCCTCCATCCTGGTGCCTGAGATGAAGAGGCTCAGTGGTCCAGGAGCCCTGAGGAAGCCTGAGCAGGCGATCCTGGATCCTTCTCCTGCCAGATCCAGGGGAAGCCCAGGACCCTCCCCGTGGCTCAGGTGCCACAAGTGAAGTTAAGGAAGTTAAGGAAGTTAAAGAAGTTAAAGAAGTTAAAGAAGTTAAATTCCAGCCCCCCAGAACAGTTAAATGAGATTGGGAGCAGCAGCAGTCAGAGATACCTTCCAAAGGATCAGAATCAATGTTTGCAGCATTCAGCGAGTTCTAAAGGCTGAAATCTGAACTTGCCCACATTCCAAGAGCAGGAAAATTGCCAAAGCCTTGCACACAAAGGTCAGGCATGGAGACAAAGCTGCAGCAGCAGCAGCAGCAATACCTTTGGCACGGGGGCTCAAACACAGCAACACGGCGAGGAGAGCCCTGGGAACGGCAAACACGAGCTCTGGACTCCAGCAATATTCCCAGTGACAGGTAGGAGCCCAGCACTCGCCTCTCTTCCCCCATATGGCTGACAACAAACAAATTGCCAGTCTGATCTTCCAGTGGCACTGCCTGCTGAGCAGATTTCCAGCAACGCTGCTGGCTCCTTGTCAGGGAACGACGAGCTCCAGCCCTGCTCTGCAATAAATGGTTCAACCAATTTACTGTGTTCATTTCAAGCTCACAGGAGTATTCCCAGTGCCTGGACTATAGTTCTTATTTGGCAAATGATTTTATTATAAACCGGTATCATAGTGAATCCATTTTCTTTAAGGGGTTTTGCTGCTGTTTAATGGACTGTCAGTATAATTTAGATTTCATCTATTTAAACTCATTCAAGCCTGGCTCCTGATTGTACAATAAATGGAACATATTTCTATTCAACAAAATTAATGACAGCTAATTGTACTCTGCAGTTCCCAATTTCATAAAAGCAACTGTTCTGCGGCTCAGGCCCCCAGCTACAACATTTCCCACACCAATTATTTTCCTGCACTTTTCAAGCATGTCCACAACACTGCACAGTTCCCCTTGGAAGGTGCATTCACACATCCTTGGTTAACAGAGCTGGTAGGAAGCAAACACCATTTCACACATTTCTGTGCCCCCAGAAATGCCAGGGCTGCTCAGCCCCTGCCTCCTGCCAGGGGCTCCTCCTGCCTTGCAGGTGGCTTTTTCAATTAAACACATGACAAGGGAGGAGGGCTGGCAATGAGAATCCAGGCTGATGAAAGAAATTAATTAAATAACCAGTTAGTCTGAAGCTCCTCCTCTAGCACCAGACAAGCTTTGCTGCACACAGGCCATTTCTAACAGGCTTTTTCTGGCCTTTTGGGGCCACAGAAACTTCTGCTGGAGGTGCCACACTTGCCCCCAGCACTTCTCAGTGATATTTCACAAATCCCCCTGTAGCCACCCACCTCCCAAAGCTCTTCTGGGCAATGTGGGAGACAAAAGGACAAACAGCACCAAAAATTCACCACATTACTACATGACCTCACTTGATCTATTTTAAACAGTCTCAAGCACACCAAGAGAGCTGGGAAAACTCTGCTATTCCCAAGCCCATCACAAACACCAAGGGCTTGCTTAACTCCTCTCCCTTTGCTGCCCTTATGATAATTAAAATACACCCCAACACCTCATCAACACATGGATGGGCTTTATTTGTGTATCCTCAAGTAGAAAAATGAGAGCCATTCCCATTTCCCCACTGACCCATCACTTCACCTTCCTGATCAGAGAGCCCCTTCCATCAGCTGCAGCCCTGAGCAGAGACCTGTCCAGGAGAGGAAAATGCAATGTGCCACCTGAGTGAGCAGGATTTGCACAGGATGCTGTGCTCCCAGCAGTGCAGCCCCAAACCCTGGCACTCCTGAGGGACCCCCACTCACTGCCTGCCAGCTGAGAGCCACCTGCCACCACCCACTGAAAAATGACCTTCATGTTTCACAACAGCAAGCATCTTCTGAAAGGAAAGGTATTTTCCTATTTGTAAATAGCTCTGAGAAGCCCTTCCTAGGGAACAGATCAGTGCAGCAGCTGTAAAGCTGAGCCTGCAGCACAAGTGTATTATTTTGTTTCAGCACTTGTGTGGCACCTTTCTTCTTCATTTTCAAGCCTAATGATGAGGTCAGGATGGAAAACTGATGGTGAATCCACATCCCCAGAGCCCCACAGCCAGGCCTGGGCACCCCAGCCCCTCTGAGCTGCTCTCTGTGATTTATCCAGAGCCAAACAAAGCCAGAGGAATCCATTTGCCAGCTCAACCTTGATCTGCACTTAAGGCTCCATCTGTCAGGCCCCAGCAGCTGCCCTGGACACAGCAGTGCCTCCCCTGCTAGAAGGAAATGGGAACTCAGGAAATGTCTTTTTTTAACCCAGTCTGGCTCCTGTGTGCGTTGTCAGCAGGGACAAAAGTTACCTCTGTGCATCAGGGGCTGACCTGCACTCCTCAATTATTTTCCTCTCTCAGTTTTGCTCACCTAATCCCTAAAATCCAACCTTCTCCCAGGTGACAGTGCAGGCTGGGGTGTGCCCAGCACAGAGCTCCAGCTGCAGGCTGCTCCACTCTGCACACTTCCCTCAGCCTCAAAAAAACCCTCCTGAGATCTTTTCATGTGTTTTATTAACTCCCCTGACGTGTTCTGAGACTAATTCAGGCCTTCTCTCTAATCTTTTTCTTTTCTTTTAATTACTGAAGGAGGAATGGTCAAAGAATGCATTTGTTTCCATTGAAACAAAAGTTTTGAAGATAGTGTTTTCTAAAAAAAAGATTGCTAAGTTTTCCTCACAACTATTCACACACACAGAGAAAAGTTGAAAACAGTGGTGGAAGTGTGAAAAATGAGGGGACTTTTACAACCACATGAAGCAGTGCAGCTCCTAGGGTTACTCTATTTACAGCAGCTCAAAGTCTGTCACTGAATTATTTCAACAATCTCCTATCACAATGGTAACAGACTTTCAAAAGAGGAGGAAAATACAGATTGCACCCTCCTAGAACACATCCTCCTATCAACTTGTGAGGGAGGAGAAGACCACACATGCAAAAACACATCACAAACCTGCTCCACCCACACAGAATAGAGCAGGATGGCCAAAGACCTCCTAAAATTACAACGTACAGCTGAAAGAATACTTTGCTTGTGCTTCTTCCTTTTGTCCAAGCAATAAATTAAAACTAAAACCTCCCAGAAAATAATTAACTTTCCTCCTTCCAGCTTCAACAGCCCAAAATACACTGGTCAGGACTTCAAAGCTTATAGAAAGAAATCCTGTTTGTATTATGTGTATTCCAGCCTCAACAGCCCAAAATACATTTGCCAGAACTTCAAAGCTTATAGAAAGAAATCCTGTTTGTATTATGTGTATTCCAGCCTCAACAGCCCAAAATACACTTGCCAGAACTTCAAAGCCTATAGAAAGAAATCCTGTTTGTATTATGTGTATTTTTATACTGAATTCTGATTTTTTCTCAGCACCTGCAGTCCCACACCTCAGTCCTGCCCACTGGGAGCTGCTGCCCAGCTCCCCCAGCACTCATCTGAAAACTGAGATAGCAGCAGACAGCAAGTGGCAAGTGCAAGATGTGACCTGGCTGTCACTGTGGCTCACTGGTGTGTCCCCCTGGCCCCCAGCACTGCCCACACTGCTGATGGGCAGGGCAGTGTTTCACCCAGCCTCACCCCCCTGCCAGGCTCTAGGTGCATCCACTGATGTCACTGCAGAAACAGATCCTCCTAAACCCTTTTAATTCCTGCAGATCCTTTTAAATGTTTCTACGTAGGCAGAGCAAACGATATTGTCCCCATCTGCAGGTGACAGTCACCTGCCCTGCCCAGGCTCTCACCCAGCACTGCAGCTGCCACCACAGCACCACCAAAACCCCCATTCCGTGCCTTTAATTCACTAATAGCCCTTCCTGAGCTGGGTTTTGGCAAAAGCCAGTGGCATAGAAGGGATCAGTCTGCATGGGAAATGGAAGGAAAATCAGCATTAAATGATCTAACTGAAATCCAAGAGGAGGGGAAAAAATAACTCTCGGTGTTAACTCTCTTTCATTGTCATCTCCCTATGCTAAGAAAGCCTAAAGCAAATTTGAATATAAACTGTGCAACAAAAATTAATCCTACTCCAACAGGCTTTCTGACAACAGCAAGTTGAGAACTGTGAGGGAAAAAAAAGAAGGAAAACCCCAGAGATTAGATTTGGAAGGAAACAGGAGGGAGGTTGTGGAAACTGAGAGGACAGATGGGGAACTGGGCCAACAAGCTTTTAGGATAGGCCTGTGTGATTTCCAGCAAAGTAGAGAAGATTAATTGCACAGTGTTGTCTAAGCCCTACTCAATTCTTTTTAATACATTATTTAAAGCTGTGCACGCATTCATTATATCTATGCAAATTAATAAGAGCAGTATTTACATGGTAACAATACAGTGAAACCTTTCACTCGAAAAAAAATTCAATGATCTTGATTATCTGTTTATTTACAGTTTATTTGCTATTACTCCAATACAGCTGCTGAGCTCAGCACAGGAGAAAAAGCAGAATTAAGTGCTGGATTAAGTACTCTACAGCAATGGGGTAAACACAGAATGAGATTTTAACCAAGAAATGCAGACCTTGAACTTTCTTCTCTATCAGATGAGAGCACTTAAGAGAAAGAATCAAATGATTGGAAAGGATTTCCTGTCCTTAAAGCCCAGAGGATGTAAGCTGAAGACAGTATCCCTTCTGCACACACCTTTAATTTTCATCTTTCTAATCCTTGCTGTGTCTCATTAATTTAAACTCTCTAATCCCTCTTAAAATTTGTGTAATTTGCACCCTTTGCCACAAATGCATCTCCCTGTACGTAAAGAGCTGGAAGAGCTCCTTCTGTAATGGATGCTAACATTGCTGTAGAACACCTCCAGCACAGGGATGTGTACTCAAGATCTCACTCCTGATAAGAAATTACCCTTAAAATCAAATTTAAAAATGGGGATATATCCAGTTAAGATTTCAGCCGTGCTCAGGTCCCTCCTGAGCTGAGCTCATGTTTGTTCTCATCACTCTCAGCAGTTTCCAAGGCAAGTTTTACAACAGCACAAAGAGCCAACACAACAGAAAAGTTTCAGTGCCAGGGATGTCTCTTGCACTGATCACTATCAACAAAATGTAAAATTTAATAAGCAGGGGTTGCAGAAGAGTTACAAAATATCCCCATTATCACAAATAGGAGGGTTCTGCCTGGACAAACTCCCCCAGATCAGCCAGAGCCACTGCTCCATCCTACTACAGGATAAAACTGAGACCACAAACTCATTTCCCATCTTGATTTTAAGCAAACTCTTTTTGCAATAAAGCCAGTGTATCACACTGTACTCCTGGGCCCACACAACAGCTGTTCTCAACAGATTCTGAATTATTTTTCATCCTCTGACACTGAAAATCAGATTGCCACCAAAGCTGACGCTTCCGCAGGCTCCCAGTCGCTCAAAAACAAATATTACTGAGCCACGAGCCCTGACACCACGGCAAAAACAGCTCCTTTGCAGTGATGGATGAAATGAGCTGAAATGGAAGCTGAAGCATTTCAGGAGAGAAGCTGTTCTGACTGATGTTGGCAGAGCTAAGTGAAAGACAGACTGCTGAAGGCTCCGTGGAAGGAGGAGGATGGGAGCAGCAGGTCCCAGCTGTCCCCAGGCACAGCCTGAGCCCTGGCAGCCCCCAGAGCTGGATGCAGCACCCCAGCCATTCCCACCTGAGCTGTGCAGCACCTCAGGGACAGCCCAGAGGATGTCACCTCTCTGCTCCCAGCCTGGAGCCATCTCTGTTTCAGCCCTGCACTGCAGGAACATGAACCTGCCAGGGCTCTCCAAATGCCAGCAGAGCAGCCAAACACAGCCACAGCTCGTGGGGAACCAACTCCCAGCATCACTTGTCAAGTGCAGTGCAGACAGACCGGGAAGTCTGCACTCAAAAAAGGAAGCTGGGTAATCTCATTTCAAGTGCAGCTTGAGGAAAACATCCCCTGGCAGCAGCCACAGGTTAGACCTTGCAACCTTACATGAGACCCTAAAATCTCCCTGTGAACTTGGCAGTAACTGAGGCACATCCAAGGCACCCAGAGCACACTGCAAGCTCCTGCTGCTGTCCCCAAAAATATCCCTGCTTCCAGCACTGCTCTGCCCAGCAGCTGGGCACAGGCACAGCCATTAACCAGGGCTGAAACAGCACAACAGCAGATGAGAGCCTCAGTCACCTGGGTCACATTACACACAGCACAGGAGCACAGCTCTCCAAAGCAATCAGACATTCCCAGAAAAGCTTGCCAGGAAGGCTGAAGATGTCTCCACATCCCCCCAGCTCCAAAGTGGGAGTGAAGCGTTTAATGCATCATCCAATTTAGTTCCCAAACTCCCAGGGACAGAGATTCCATATGATACACAGATAATTAATGCAGTAGAAAGCAAAGAGGGTGGCTCTTTTCCAAAGGGGACCTAAGTTCATTCCCACAAGTCAGATAGCACAAGATACAGCCAGAAGCTTCCCATGCACACCCACGTTTGTCTGCAAGGGAAAGGCTGCAGCCTCCCCCAGGCCAGGGATAATTCCAGCTCCCAGGAATTATCAACACTGTGCTGGCTGCAGCCCTGCCTGCCAGCTCTGGGGCACGAGGACTTCCAGAGGAAACACCAAATCTCAGTTTCTCACACCAAATCTGAATTTCTTACACCAAATCTGAGTTTCTCACACCAAATCTCAGTTTCCTACGCCAAATCTCAGTTTCTCACACCAAACCTCAGTTTCTCACACCAAATCACACTTTCTCACACCAAATCACACTTTCTCACACCAAATCACACTTTCTCACACCAAATCACACTTTCTCACACCAAATCTCAGTTTCTCACACCAAATCACAGTTTCTCACACCAAATCTCAGTTTCTCACACCAAATCTCAGTTTCTCACACCAAATC
>NC_031789.1:6713286-6716647 GCF_001522545.3 Parus major
CAGTTTCTCACACCAAATCAGAGTGAGTTTCTTACCTCCAGGCCTGTACACGACGTCGTCCTCGGTGATGAAGGACGTTATCTCGCCGTTGTCGGTTCTCTCGTAGCGGGACTTCTTCTTGGGGGGTTTCTTTTTGCTCTTCTTGGTGGACTCCTCGGTGGTGGCACTGTTGTTGTCATTGTCCTCGTCCTCGCTGTGGTCGCTCTCCGCGTAGTTCTTGGCGCCTCCCTCCAAGGTGCAGCTGCGCCGGGGCCGCGAGTTCTCGCTCTCCCTCGCCTTGTCCCGCTTGTCCCGCTCCTTGTCCCGGTCCCGGTCCCTGTCCTTCTCTTTGTCTTTGTCTTTCTCCTTGTCTGCTGTCATGATTCGCCACGTGCCTTCTTCTGTCCTCTCACGGCTGGGCCTCCGTGAAAGGTAGACAGTGAGCCTGGGCTTCAGTCTTCTGAATTTCTCACTCAAAGCCAGGAAAAATTCAACCACTCCAACAACCCCAGCGTTTTAAAAAGGTTCTTGAAGAGGTGAGGGGAGAGAAAGAGGGAAAAAGCCCATGTTAGTATTCCAAATTCCTTCAATTCCTGAAGATAAAAATTAAAACCCGATAAAATCCGACATCCTAAAGCAATTCAGGAAAGCACAAACAGTAAAATACAAAGCAGCCTTTTGAAAGCTTCACAGAAATGTAACTTCAGTGTCTATAAGTGTTTGAAGCTACCTCCATCCTCAAAAAAGATCCCTCAGCTCCTTAAAAAAATTCTTCATTTCCCTGCAGACACACAATAACTTCTTGGATGGGGAGTGCTCACTGAGAACAGGTGTCCTTTACACCTGCAGCTAACAGGGAGGGCAGAAAACAAACCCCATAAAACATTTAAGAAAGGACAAGGGCAAAGAGGAAAAGTCTCCAGCTTTTAGCTGGAAGCAAATGAGGGAGCTCAGCAAATGGCTGTATTGTTTTACATCTCACCACCACTCACAAACCATGCCCTACAAAGCTGGTACAGGGTAAGGGATGCCATCTGCCACTTCCAGGGCAATCTGTTAGCAAGTCCTGCCCCTACCCTGCTTTTCCAAAAATAGAGCTAACCTGTAATCCACAGATTACAGGAATTAATTAATTGAAACCAAACCAAACCACAGTAGTTACCACTGCACTAATGAAATCTGCTTTTTCCATAAAAACTGGACTTTCCATGAAAGGAGGATATTTCAAAAAGGAGGCATTCAACTCACAAAGATAAATTATCCTTTTTTCCCCCCCCACAATTCACCAATAATGCTGAATCTGCCCACATCCAATTCCTAAGTTTCCAGGAAGCTGCTACGTGGTGCAACTCAAAATTAGCCCACGGTGTAGAATGTCTCCAAGGCAGGGACCCGAGAGCATTGATTGCTCATGCATTAAGCTTTTGAAACCACATCAGAGAAGGAAAAAGGCTGGTTTATTTTTGAGGAGTCAGCTGAGGAGTCCCTGATCCCGTGCACTGGAAATTCCTTCAGCCCCACACAAAGCTCAGCCCTCAATATTGCTGTGGCTGTGGCAGCAGGGAGCAGCAGAAGAGACAAATTGCTGTTTGTGCACAGCTGAGGCTGTGCTGGGCTCTCCCAGGCAGGGAGGTGATGCTGTGTGCCCTTCCCAAGCTGCCAGGACCCTCAGGGGATGTGATGGGGCTGCACTGAACACCACAGCGAAGCTGGCAGCTGCCAGGGGCTGCTCAGAGCTCCAAGGGATTCTTACCAATGATTCTTACATTTCCAGAGGTGAGGGAATTCCCCAGCAGCAAAACTTGGGGTTTTTATTGCTGTCCTCTAGCACAGCTGCAGCACCAGCACCTTCCTGTGACTGACAAGTGCAAAATGTCCATTCTTTTTTGTCTTTACATTGTTTCCAATTTAAAAAATCCCCATCAGTCACCATTTCATTATTGAGGATGGGCAGTAAATGACAGAAAGAGCAGGTTTGAAACCTGGCCAGCTTCAGGGCTTCTCCTTGAGACCTCAAGATGAAAAGCTAAGAAGGTGCCAACCACCCCACACCTCTAAACTTAAAGACAAAATGATTTTAAAGTTCCTGTCTTAAGGACAAATAATAAAGTTGATTAGTAACCGACAGATGATGGATCCATATTTATTCTACCTCCATCTGAAACACTCCGAGCTCCACCTTTTATTGTCCAAGTCTCAAGGAGCCAGAGCTGTGCAAACATTTCTGAGAAAGCCACAATTCCAGTGCAGGCTGCTCCCTGCTAAACTTCCATTTGAAAGCAGAGCTCAGGTGAAGCACTCAGCCTGTGCTGGGGCCACATCAAACACACAGCCTCACCCCAAAGCAGCTGCCCTGGCCCTGCTGTGCCCTGCCCATCCTGCCAGGAGCAGCCAGGGCTGGCTGCAGTGCTGGAAACCCTGCAGGACCCTGCAGGGCTAAATCCTCGCTGCTCCCTCAGATTAGATCCAAACAAAGTACTTCAGTGTTTTTATTACAAGTCCAATTATTAGGGGGATTTTTTTCCCTGGGTTTATCTTCTTTGCACAACACCGTTCTGCATAGAGGGGTAACACTGAATAAACAAACACCACGTTCAGATTATTTCATTTACTGGAGGGCTGTGCAAGAATCAGTGTGTGCCACACTTTGCTCTGTTCAGCTGTGAAATTTCCACTCAAATGGCCACTTTCCTCCCAGCTCCCATTTCAGGGGATCCAATAAAAAAATAATTTTCACAGCCATTGCTTTCTTACTTAAATATATCACATTTCCAAGACTATTTCAGTCTGAATACTCAACTTCAAAGATTTTGCAGGATTAAACCAACATCCATGAAGCACTGAGTACTCCTGTCTAAGAATAAAGCAGCTCCACAACGTTCAGAGTAGCTGTAACAGGAAAAAAACCACATCTCACACGTTCTTTCTTCACCCACCACGGAAGCTGCTACAAATTCAGTGTGCAGCCTGTTCACTCTTCACCAACACGTGAGCCCTGTGAAAACTCATCTGCTGACTCAACATCACTCACCAGTCACAGCTGCTGAGTGGGCTCAGCGCTTGGGCAGCTCTCTGGGCGATTATGAATGAACACAGCACCCAAAAACCTCCCCCAGGGAACCTGGGGAGCCTTTGCTCTGCCCCCTGAAGTGATCACACAGAGCCTGCAGCAGGGAGGGCTCACTGCAAACCTGGAGTGGTTCTGCTGAGCTCCCTGCCCTGGGTTTCTGCTCCTCCTTCAGTCTGCACCAAACCCCAGCAAAGCAGCTGCTTCTGTCATTCTGCAGCACAAACACGGGCTGGAACTGCCTTCCACAGGAGATCTCTGCTCCTTCCACAGGAGATCTCTGCTCCTTCCACAGGAGATCTCTGCTCCTTCCAC
>NC_031789.1:6716752-6719400 GCF_001522545.3 Parus major
CCTTCCACAGGAGATCTCTGCTCCTTCCACAGGAGATCTCTGCTCCTTCCACAGGAGATCTCTGCTCCTTCCACGGGAGATCTCTGCTCCTTCCACGGGAGATCTCTGCTCCTTCCACAGGAGATCTCTGCTCCTTCCACGGGGAATTCACCCCAGAAGGAGCCAGGTCAGCTGAAAGGGGAAAAATCACCTTACAGCAGCTGCCTGGGGAAGAGCCCTTGTGTTTTTTTCTCAATGCAAGTTGAAACACCCCAGGAAAATCCTCAACTTCACTGCAGTCACACTCTAAGACCTTCTTGTTGTTATTTTTTAACTCAAGCCTCAGGATATGGCCATTTCTCCAAGTAAGTTTATTACATGCACTCTGGGATAACTTTCTTTATCTCCACCCACTCTGTTATCGAACTTGCAAGGTCTTTTTTATCTTTAATTGTTTAGAGATCAAACATCAGCCAAAAATGTGTTTGCAGTCACTCACTAAAGTCTCCTGTTCTCTGCTTTGTAGCAGAAAATGCAGATACTGACAACTTCCCATCATATTCCAATGTTGGTGTTCTTGTTAAAATGCTCAGGCCTCCAGTGATGAGGAAATGAGAACCTCCCACCAGGATTTTAGAGAAATCCAGCAGGCACAATTTAACCTTTAACTTCATCTAATCTGAAGTGCAGAAGTTCATAATCATTATTTTCAACTGATCATTTCCCCATATTCACCTGGTTTTGTTTCCACCTTCCCCCAGCATTCTGAATCTAGTTCAAATTAAAGTTTAAACCTTTTTCTCAGCCACAAAACCCTTCTCACACTGCAACCCCAGCGTGGAGAGGAGGAGATTGCTGCTCACACAAGTTATTTTGTCTGTACACCTGGAACCCCCTGTCAGAGCAAAAGGCACATATAGCACCACTCTGCACATTAAGTACTTAAACCTCTTAACCAGAATTAAAGAGTCAGGTTTTAAAGATAATGTGAAAGCAAGTCCAGCAGAAATGCTACAAGACTGTAACAGGAAGGCATCTGAAAATGCAGGGCAACTAAAAATATGGAGAAGAGCTTCTTTTTCTTATTTTAGCTAGACAGATAAATCTTTTAACAAGATTTGTTTGGTCATGTGTAACCAGTCTTAATAAACACAACAGGACCATTCTTCTGTAAGCTTTTAGTCTCATGTTGCCAGATAAAAAGGCACTGTTTTCAGCAAATGCCAGATTAAAGAACTATGTGCTGCCAGTGCTAGAGTTCCTGCCACAAAGCTTTTCTAATTTTGATGTCAAGGAAGAATTTTAACTCAGTGCAAGTGCAAGGAATTAAAACTAAAAACCAAAGAAAAAAATAAAAGAGGGGGGAGGGAAACAGAGCAAACAGCCCATAATGGTTTCCCCATATATTTATAAGGTTTTAAGAGCTACTTTAAGAAAAGCTTTGAGATCATTTGTGAAAAATAACCCCGGTAAGTGGAAGATGAAGGAAAGGAAATCTCAGCTGGCAGAGAGAGAAGAGCTGAGCTGCAGGAGCCCAGGAGCTGTGAGCAGGGCAGCTCCCACACTGATCCCAGCTCCCTGATAAAGCTCATTAACCAGGGGAGCCACACACCTTTAACCTTCAGCTTTCAGGAAGGACTGGCAACATCTGGTAGCAACTTTCTCCCACATTCTTTCCCTATCGCCTGCTTGCCATGGAAAATATGAGCTGCAGATACTCAGAGGGACCAAGTACATGGAGAGCTGATGGGGGATATCCCTCACAATATTCCCCACTCCCAGGGGCCATTCCTCATCCCAAATTGCCAGGCACAGTGCTCCCAACAGCACAGCCAGCAGCTGCAGGCTGAGGGTAAACTCACACACCAGCAGAGCAGGGGAGAAAAACAAAACTAACAGGAAAAAAGCAAGAAAAAAGGAAAAGGGAATACAGCAGGAGTTTTATCCCACTAATCTTGGACAGATTTTTGTTGTTGGGGTGAGATTTTACTAAAGACACTCACTCCAGCTTTGAAAATTCAGATCCTGCTGGGTTTACCTCCAGACTTTTCCAAGCAACCACCACACACAGAGCCAAAACACAGATCTCTCCCTGCCAGTAATGCACAGACACACACAAAACCTCTTCCCTGTAACATGAATGCCCCAGCCAGTAAAAATGTCCATTTTCCTCCTCTGTTCTGTGCCAACCCTGCTGGTGCCCAGTGGGTGTTGAAGGGGTCCCAGTGCCTACTCTGGAATGCTCAGGAGACAGGTCTGGGACCCTCCTGGGAAGAAGATTTGCTTAAAATCTTAAAAAGCTCTCAGGAGTGTCTCTGGTGATTTATGTGCCTCTTATCAGCTGTCTCCCTTATCTCCTTCCCTGGCGTTTGGAGTTTGTGACACCAGCAGAGCCCTGGAACGCTGTGGCCAGCTCTGGTCACTGTGAGGAACGCTTTCACAGCCCCCAGCCATTAATTGCACACACAATTAAAGCGTGTTTGCTGCCTCTGAAGTGCTCTGTGCCCATGGTGGCAGGGGCAGCCGTGCTCCATCAGCCCCCTGAGCTGGGAGTCACAGCTCCAGGTGTTTCCCATGACAGGCAGTGACCTTTCCTTCCCCCTGCTGCTGACCCAGCCTGAGCTGAGCAAAGCCAACAGGAGATCTCACATTTCTGAGGCACATCTCTC
>NC_031789.1:6719853-6737304 GCF_001522545.3 Parus major
CACCGCTCCCAAATCCACATCCAGGGGCTGTGTGACACACGAGATGTGCAGGCTCACAGCTCAGATCCTAAATCCCTCTCTTCAACACAGCCCTGCTACACAACTTGAAGAACAGGGGAAGAGTGGCAAAGCAAGATTTCACAGGGCAAAAACACCCCTGTATCTATCGAGAGAAAAGTGACAGGTTATTTGGTTTTCACAGTCACATTTTCAAGAGGAAATTGCCAGGGAAGTATGAGGCAGCCACGAGGATTTTTAAGGATAGGCATGGTAAAGACCCAAGACAGCAAAGTAACATTTCCCTTTGTGTTATTCTAATGGGCACAGGGAGGACAAGCAGAACAACTTTCTGTTTTTGTGGGAGGTCAAAAATTCAGTGAGGACTGAGAGCGGAATTCTGCAAGAGTCAGCTCTGACCACAGAGCAGACTGAAGGGCTGGGGATGAGATTTGCAGTGATTTATCAGCTCCTACCTCCTCCCAGAATGGATGGATGGGCAATTTATGCACCACATCCACAACAGCGATGTGACAACACCTGCTTTTGGACAGTTTTACACACAGGCTCCCATAAAAGTAATGTCATCCCAAATAAGCCCCATTTTCTCTCCACACTGGTTCAAGACCAGCAACATAAAATCAACACAGTTTCAAAAAGTTTCTGCACTGCCAAAATTAGCAGATAAATTAGCTACACTTTCTATTCTATTCCTGTTCGGTGAGGAAGGCAGGAGGAGCAGTGACACACTCACTGTGACAGGTCTGGTCACCACCCCAGCCCTCTTTACCTGGCTGTGACACACAGGGCAGCCTCTCCCAAAGCCCTTCCCACCTCCCACCACACCCCAGGAGCTCGGGGGGCTTTGGAGGTGACCCCAGAAGCAGCAGCCAGGCTGCAGAGGCAGGAGCAGAGCCCAGCCCTGCAGGTCCCAGCTCCTCCTGTCATCTCCAAACTGCTTTCATGGCCTCTGCAGCCACAACACATGGCAGCAAACACACAGTGAACATGAAGCTGTGTATTTACCCTTCTCTGAAGTCATTCAGGCTTAATGTAAATGATTACCACAATACAGGGATGAGTAATGTAGAGCAGTCATCCCATCACAGCATTAAAAACCAGAACTTTAAAAAATGGCCATATAATGTAGGATAACTCCCTCCTATGATGTAGGATAACTCCCCTGTTAGGGGAGAACAGGCCCACGGGACCTGCAGGAGCTGCTGTTAAAACAAGAACCATTATCTGGGGATCCTGAAGTCATTTGGAGCCATGAAAACATCTGCATTATGAGGTTGCTTAACAACATTTAAAACAGGAGAAAAAAAAAAAAAAAAAAGAAAAAGATTGAGCAAAAACTTGTTGTTTTACACAACAGCTTATTTTGAACAGATAGACAGACTTTGAGAAGCAACAAGGGTAAACCCTGAAAACATGCATATGGGTTTCCTGACAGGCAATAAAAGACAAAAGTCTGTAGTATTGTTACTAAAATAGGTGAAATAAAAACATTCCAAAGTGCTGTGAATTCAGATCTGAGAAATACCAACAAGGAAATCAAAGCATAAAGAGAAATTCCTGGCACACAGTAACAGCCAAGCTAATGGTAACAGGAAAGAATCCTTGCATGGAACAGAACCACGTGGCCTGATTATCAAAGTCACCAGAACATCACACCCTTTGCTGCCTCCAGCTCATTTATTTGAAGACAGAAATAAATTCTGCACAGTACTGACCACATTCATTTGTGTGTGTTTATAGAACGAGCCCATTGCTTTGTGCTGGAACTCATCTCCAGCTCTCAACTGATTCCAGTTTCCATTCTAAATTTTATTTTGGTGCCTCCATCTCTGGAACACATCTACAAATATCTACCAAACTGTCCCTCCCTGCATGTTTTTAGCTGAGCTTTTCTCCACTGGATGTTTCATTTTTAAATGGTTGAACACTCAGCTGTCCCCTTGCAATCCTTTCATCCTCCAGAAAGCTTCAAACTATAGTTATTAAATCACCCAAAAGAGAACTAGATCAGGTTATTTTTGGAAAACCCCTTTGAGCAGGAAAGGCAGAACCTCTGCTCTTCAGCCACATGAGCAGTTTTATTTAACTCCAGACACACTTGTGCATCCGAGCTTCTCAAAAGGGAAGAGGAACTGCAGGGTGGGCTCCCACCCTGAGCTGCCTGACCAGACATTCCCAGGCAAACGTGCCTATAATTAAAGCAATTTCTCTCTAAAGAAAGCAGCATCCTGAGACTTGGAGACTATCTGTAGGACTAACTAAAGCTGTGCCACTTAAGTGCTCCATAAAATTCCCTAAGAGTGGAAACAAAGGAATCCTGGAGGATGGTACAAGGTTATCAGGATCAGCAAGACATATTAAGAGGACATTTTTTTCTTGTCCACTGTTTTAAAACGCTTTATGCATAAGCATGAAGACAGATGATATTTCTGTCTGGAGAAACTGCCTTTAATTTCAGACATCGGTCTCATTTTCTCTGAGGAGCGGCTTATTTTGGTTAATGACAGAGCAGACGTCAGAGTTTCCTTGGCTGTTGTAATCAGGAGATTAAATGTGCTTATTCATGTGTGAAATGTGGGCCTGAGCCCTGGCTGCAGCCTGTTCCTCACCGCCTCAGAATGCTTAACAACCGACATGGATTCAATTACACCTCGCTTCCTTTATTGCACTCACAGAAAACACTAATAAATAGCCAGCATTTAAAGCAGTAAAACCTCGCTGCTGCAAGGGTGACCTTTGATCTTTAATCTCCGGCTGCCCGAGCAGTTTCTGCCACGAGGAGCAGGAAAATGATTTGAAAAGCAAACGGGCACAAGAAAGAAAGAATAAGCGCAGAGCTGTGGGACAGAGGAGTGCTGTGAAAGGGACTGAGTGTGCAGCAGCCCCACGCAAGGAAGAGCTCCTGATCCCTCTGGGCTCCTCTGAAGGCCTCACGTGTCCCAAGGGATTTGCAGAGAGGGTCTGTGTTTCAGGGATCATATGAGCTCTTGCATGACCTTAAGTGAGAGAAACCAAAGCTGTCAATGTCAGCCTTTGACTTCCAACATATTCGCACCCCCGAGCGCAGCTCGGTGTCTCTCACATCGCAGAGCCCGAGGTGAGCTTCCCAAAGAGCCCTGACACTGCCCACAGACCTCACTGCCATCCCCTGGCTCCTCACCAAGCCTGCTGCACCCTTCTGCAAGGCAGAGAGGTTCCTTCTCAAAAAGAGAACATGCTTTCAAAGACAACTGATAAATTCACCCTCTTTGCAGCCGTGTCACTGCTCCTGGGCAACAACCAGCTGAGTTCCTGAGTAGATTTGAAGCACTGGTTTTTTTTTAAAAAAAGGATCAGCTCTCAGCTGTCACACATTGGGTGTTTCAATTCTATAAAATGATGTTAAAACAGCAACATCTCTGCTACAGGAGTGACCCCATGAGCGCCCAGCTACCCACTGCTAATGAGCCCATTAGAAAGGGGCTTCACCGCTGGCCCCATCTTCCATGAGAAGAAGGGATAAAAAAAATATTAAAAAATGCTCCGAGTGATTAATCTGCTTCTAATCTACACCAAGAGGAAATACTTTTAACACTGCATGAAATAACTTCTGGCTGTGGTCACGCTTCAGACATTAACATCATTTCTGCTGGCAGGGCTCTCAGCAGAGGCTCTGAGCTGGAGTGTGACTCTGGCAGGCTCTGCTGTGGCAGCACGAGCTGGATCCCTGAATTTGGGTCTGATCTTGTAAGCTGCTGAGAACAAGGCTGCAGAGTGAGACCTTAAGCCACTAAGCACAGAATAACCAATGCAAATTACCACTAAGCTACACATGAAATGTGGTGGCCTCCTTCACGCTGAGGTACCACCACACCTCGTCACTCGCCACCAGCACAATCCAGGACGTGGCAGAGGTACCACGGCAGCAGTTTGGGTTTCTGGCCTTGTACACACAAAATATAATTGTGAAAAAATAAAAATAAAAAAGGAAAACCTTCCTACCTTTCATAATGACACACTAATACTCCATGACATGCAAATGAAGGTAACACGAGCCATGTCTCATACTGAAAACACCTTCCAAATGGAGGTTATTTTCCTGAAATGGAGCAATATGAAACTCTTGACTCCATTTTCAAGGTGAAGCTTTAAGGTTAGACACCACTAACAGCTCTGAAAGAACATTAAATGTTTAATACAGCAACCTGCAGTCCATAGTGGACGAGACAAAAGCCTAAGCAGAGCACCATAAACTGTTCAGAGCAGTGTTTGATCCATCCCTGACCAAGGAAAGTCTTTATTCCCTTCTTTATTCCCACAATAACAAACTGGGGTTACCATATCTCCTTGTTCTTTCAAATGAAAACCTGTGATCCCTCAGCAACCAAAGACAGCAAAACAAATTACATGATTTATTAGGGATCTGATGCACTGAAGTTTTCCTTGTAAAAGCTCAGCTTTGAAGACTCTTGACTGTGAAGTTTCCATCATTTACTGCACGTGAGCATTCAGCAGCTGAACAAGCAGCAGTGAGAAGGATGTCCTGTCAGGCAGTGTTTTCTGAAACACTAACCTAATCAGGAGCTGACTTAAGAGCTACTTTTCAAAATACTACACAGGAAAACTCACTAGGTGCCAGTTGCCCAAGCAACTGGGACCTAATTAAATCCAGCCAGCACTTGAGGGATTAGGCTGTTTTCTCCTGCCGCCCTCCAGCCTCTCCCCTGAGATAACACACACAGCTATGCTGAGATTTATTACTTGCTGACTGCTTCTCACATATGCTGATCTGGCCTTTGAATCAGAATGAACTTGGCTAGAAGTGACATTTCAAAACTGTTTGCAAAGTTATGTACTATTTTTTATTCAAAACATGAAATAAAAAGTAATGTAGAGCATCTCAGTATCTAATGGTACTGATAAGAGCAAGGAAAAAGGGTATTTCTTAGAAGGGTATTTCTCAAGCTCACAGCCCAATAGTCAAGTGAGAAACTTTTCATTATTTCCCACTAGTGCTGTGTGTATTATTTCTTTGTCCACTGCTGCCCAGCCAGGGATAACTCCACACATGCTGCTCGGAGTTTTAAAAAATCCCTCCCATAACAGTCTTTTTAGAGAGGGGACAAAAAAAACCCCACCAAACCAAAGCCTCCAGAAAACAACACATCAAAGCAAAAACCCCAAACAAAACAAAAACCACAGCAAGAGTTCTAAGAAAAAAATATCCCTATATAAATCTAGACAAAAAAAAAAAAAAAAAAAAAGCAAAAACCCCAAACAAAACAAAAACCACAGCAAGAGTTCTAAGAAAAAAATATCCCTATATAAATCTAGACAAAAAAAAAAAAAACAACAACCCTAACATAACCATTATATTCCTCACACATTATGCTCCAAAACAGAAATAAACTGAAGTTGTCACGAGCACTGTTTAGACTGGAAGAGGCAGGAAAAGTTTCAACCCTCTCCTAAAGATAACCACGAGGAAGTTTTTATTATTTATTTTATTCCTCATCTCTCCAGGGCTGAAGCATTTGTTTATCTGCCCAACAAGAACAGGTAGAACACTTTAAACTTTAAACTCTCCCATGAGAGCCACAGCAACTCCACCCATCTGCACATCCCAGTGAGGTTCCAGAGAGAGGAAAAAGCCCTCAGAATTTTATTAACCTGACACACAGTGCTTGTAATTCATCCCCAGAACTCTCTGCACTTAAACTGGGATGTGCACTGAGCAAAGATCTCCCTGTCAGGAACTGTGTCATGCCCCTGAAATCCTAAACCACTGTGAACACCCCCACGAGTGAACAGAACAAGAGTTATATTTACCTTGGGCATCTCAGATGCCACAGCAAGCCCTCAGAAGAGAAGAACCCAGCCAAAAGCATGGATTCAATCAAGTTTTGTGCCAAAACAGAACTTTATACAGCAGTGTTTGTTAAAAAAAGCCAAAGTCTAAAGTTCAGCATGTACATGTTTAGCTGCATTCTCATTTACATTGCTGACTCCATGCCCTAAAAATCCACAGGAGCTGCTTTTACCACCTCCAAGGAGGTTGTACATCCTCCTTGGGCAAACACAGCCCCTGACTCTGGGCACCAGAGGACAAACCCAACGTGGCACACGAGGTCCCAACTCTCATAAATTCCAGTGGAACTACCAACCCCAAGGTAAATCAGGCCTAGTCCGATTTAAATTCCCAGCTATATCAATTTTTCACATTATTGTAGTCACCAAGTACAATCATTCAAACCACAGATCTCATTTGCACAGAGACTAAAACCTAATTTATTTTTTTTTAATCTTAAAAACGTCACAGGAGCACTTGGTCAAGTGCTGCTTGAGTTACCAGCAGAACATCTGGGTTTTTTTGACTGTTTTTTTCCACACCCCACCTTTGCTCCTGTCAGGGCAGCACAGAAACACCAAGAGATGAAGCTGTAAAAGCCCTGCTCAGCTGCAGCTCCTCCATCCCTGAATCCCTTGGGTTTGACCCAGAACAAACCTCACTCCCTCAGCGACTCCTTCCAGAGCAGCCAACAGAGCCAAGGTGAAACTGCCAAGATCTGAAAAACCTCCCTGAAACCCCAACAAACAGATGGCATCATTTGGGTTTTAAATGCTGCTTAGCATTTCCAGCTGCAAGTGGCAAATACCAAACATGCTCTGAATGTGCAAATGATGAGATCAACACAAAGGGGACAATGCAATTTCTGCTAAAGACAGGCAGCCAGAATGTTCAAACAGCCTGCACCCCATTTTCATACACTAGTCATAATTACTTTATTGCACTGGGAAAGGGCAATTGCTTTCCCAACAACCTGATAACCTTGAGCTGCTCTTAACTCTTTAATACCAGTTTTAACTACAAGCCCAGGCTGGGGCTGCAGTTTTAAGCCAGTTACAGCAGTCTGAGATTAAACACATGGGGAAAACGAGTTCTGTCTCACATACTCTCACACATCAGCACACAAGACACCAAAGAATATTCAATTCTTAAGCAGGAATTGCCATATATATATAAAAAAATCCATTCCCAGCTCTAATCTCAAAGGAATAGCTTTATTAGCAGGAAATGGAAATCTGATTTTTGGCTTCTTTGTTAGATTTCAATAGGAAATGGAGCAAATACGGTGTGTTTTGACTGCTTGGAAGAATAAATTCTGTAGGGATCTGTTACTATGTCAAACTCAGGGAAAAAAAGTCCCCAACCTTAAGTGCTTGAATTGTATTGACTCATATCATGGCTCAGTCATTTCCACACTGCCTCGTGATCCCACTGCTCACTGGGGCTGCTCATCAGGCACTGAGCGAATCCAGGCAACTTCTCAACAGCAAAAACCACAAGTAACTGAGTTCCCAGCTTCAATTTGTGCCTGGGTTAAAAGCCTGCTGTGGGCAAGAACAGAAATGCAGTCAACTTCCCACAGCAAGGACAGAATGCTTTAGACTGCAAATGCTGCTGGAACACTTACTGCCTATTAGCAAAATTTCAGTTTTATTTCAAAAAAACAAGTCATTTTCATCTCTACAAATAAGCAAATTCACAAAGGAAACACTGCCAAAACCAAGGCGTTTTTTCTTGCTGGTCTCAAGAAAATTCAAATCAGCACTTAGGACAAAATATATTTCATGTACAAAATTGGTGTTACAGAAGCAGCAGTTATCTACACCAAAATTGGCTGCTTTCAGAAAAAGATTTACCTAATCACAGCTTTTTCCAGTCAGCTCATTTAAAAAAAGGGAAAAATAAGGAATGAAAAACCTGCAAGTATCAAACTTTTAGGCCCCGATACTAACACATTCCAGATTTGTTATTTCACACTATATTGTGATCTTATGAAAATGAAAGTGATATCCATTCACAGAAGACTAATTAAACCAAGTTTCCTTTCAAAATTTGCCATTCTTTCCCAAGAGGAGAGCACAGCTCCATTGTTAATGCTGAATTTACAGCCTCCACTTCTTCTGTACTTCTGCTAACAACAGAAAATGCCTGAATTCCAAACGCACCAATTACACAAAAAAACATTATGAGAAAATCTACACATCACAATCAAATCCTATCTATTCCACTAGTAAAACATTTATCCAATTACCAAGCCCTTTTCTTGGATAAACTTGACACACATGTTTCCTAGGGAAGGACAGCTTGTTTTAATCATTTACATTTTTCAACACTATTTGTTCTCACTTGGTATCCAAAGGTCAGAACTCAAACCACTACCCCAGGCAAACTTTGGAATAAATACTATTTTTGTCCAGTCTTCTGGAAAGAGTTGCAATTCTGCTAAGAAAGCTGAAGTATAAAAACCAGATTTCCCTCTGACTCATTTCAAGGTGCCTGACATTATTTTTCATGAAGTTGTCTGATAGTGTGTATTTTATGGCTGCTCTTTATTTATGTGGGAGTGTTACATCATTAAATGCTTTTCCAGTCTTTAGTAATGGAGAAATTTGTCCTGTGTTCTGAAACACTGGGGAATCAGCCAAACAAGGTGCAAGGCTAAGCAAGGTCCAGGTGACAGAGTTTGAATTATGTCAGCTGTGATCCCAGCTCTCCTTCCCCAGTGCCCCTTCCTTATTAATACATATTAATAAAGATTTGCCTGTTAGGGGCTGGTGATTACTGCAGGTAAAAGTGCCTGCTGTTCAGGACTACCATGGTTTAGAAACCATTTCTCATTTTATTTATCTTTAAAGCACAAAATACAACTATTCATTGCTCTCATGTGTCATTTGCTGAGTCTGGCACTTTAAATACACAAGGTTCAAGTGAGAATAAAAGTTATTTTAAAGCAGGAATAGGTATCTTGGCCAAAGCATTACAGCTCACAAAACAATAAAGCTGCTCTTGTTGAGGCTGTCCCAGGCATGAGGCACCCCCAGGAAAGCAGCAGAGCTACCCCAGCAGCACAGGCACATGGAATTTCTGCTGCCAGTGCCTGGGAAATGCTGCTGCTCCTGTCCCATTCCCTGATTCAGCCCAGTGAGCCCCATCCCCAGCCACATCCCACCCTGGGAGCCAGCTCCTGCCTGGACATCCTGCACAGCACAGCTGGCATTTGTGGAACTGGGACCAGTCCCAGGCAGGCTCTGGATGCTCTGGGGGAGCAGTGGCCACCTGCAGCAGCCCCAGGCAGCACCTTCTGACCCACAAGAGTGCACAAAAGTCATCTTTACTCCGAAGTTTGCCTGGGCTATCCGAGTTCTGACCCTTGGATACAAAACCCAACCCTAAGCCTGACTCTGTCAGAGCCCAGCCTAATGCCCCAAAGACACAGCCTTCATCTGGAAATCACCTGGCCAAAACTCCACAGCCTCAGCACCCTGTGCCTGTTCCTGTGCCTGTTCCTGTGCCCTGCCTTCACTGCTGCTTCTCCTGCTGGTCCCTGGCTCTCAGGTGGAATATCCTGCCAGCCACACGGACCCACAAGCTACAGAAATGCTGCTCTGCTTTAATACTCTGTGTGCCTCTAATCCAGCACAGCCGTGCCAGCAGAACCTCTCTCAGGCATCTCCTGAACAGAGAGCAGGACAAGGCACAATTAACATGGGCACACTGACCCAACAACACTCAGAGCCGGCTCTAGAAAGCTACAGAGCCATTAAAGAATTCAATAATGAGAAATGGAGAGATTACAGCACAAACCCTCTCCAGCCAACACAAGGAGGTTTAGGATTAGCTCAGTGATAAACAGCTCATCTCCGTCCCCACACACAAAAATCAAACCAGGCTCTGGGCAGTGAGCTGTTCACCACTCACCAGGAGACAAAGCCCCATCTTTGTCACCTTTACACAAACAAAAGTAAACACAAAAGGCTCTCAGAGGAACATCAAGGGACTCTCTACAACCTGTAGTAAAACTGCGAAGACAGGCGATGCTTTCTGACAGAACAGCTGTACACATCATTATGTTAATTAAAATTAAAGTCTCATCTACTTAGCATACAAGCAATTCACTGAACCTTAGTGACAAAAGGAAGGAACCATTTCCTCAAAGGGCCATAATCACACACAACTGGAACAAGTTGCCTGCTTGCACCGAAGGCCACAGCAGCAAGGAGATACAGAAGTATTCAAGAAACAGTCCTGGCTATTTTAAGCAAAACAAAGCCCTATCAACCCTAAAGCACACACAAAGGAAGTGGTGGGATAGATTACGTCAGCCCTCGCCTCAATTCATAAATCCTAACCACAAAACAAGACAAATTCTCAACTGCCTCCCTCTGGAATCCTGTTTAAAGCCAATACACGCAGTTTAGGTCTTAAAATACGCTCTCGAACAACACTCGCTGATGCATCACTTTCAAACAGCAACCAGGGGGTGAAAAAAATGGTGTAATCCAAGTGAATTCTATCGTGCTGCCAGATCAAATAACATTTCGAGAAGTGCCTGCCAAGCACCCAGCCTGCCAGAGCACAATGAGCACTCAAGTGCTTGGGACTTAAAACCACCTTTCACTGGTCCCAGAGATCTTTATAAAATAGTTTAAACACTACCAAATTACAGGGTTGGAAAAACAAATAAAAGCTTTTAAACGCTGCTCCTGCAGCATTCTCAGCTTGCTGTCAGGATCTCAAACGTGTCTGCTGATAGTCACTGGGCACGAGGATGCAGAAACTGCCTGCAAGAACAAAAACTGAGAGAAATGTGGAGTCGCTCGCACGTCTGGAAATAATTGCCTGCAGATTAACAGCTTTCCATGGGAATATGCTGTCTGTGGGGTTCGAAATCTAGCTGACTTTAAACCGAGTTCCCAGAAGAAACCTATCTGAGGAGCATCTGCAATTACACTCAAACTACTGGGTTTCTATTCGCCGCTTTCTTCTACTTCGTGCCCAACATTAATGTTAAGTTTAAAACAACAAAGGAGGAAATGGAGTGGCCTTGTCAAGCGCCATTTCCACTCCCCGACAATTAAAGCAGCCCCATATGGCTGAGAGGAGCCATCCAGCCACACAATGCCCCATGCAGGGCAAAGCCACATGGACTCAGACCAGCTTAAAGCCAATTGCAAAACAAAGCAGAGCCGGTTTCTTCCTCAGGAAACAAAGTGGCCGAGCAGGTCTCCTGTCACTATCTTAAAACACCAGTAAACATCGTTAAAGAAGTTCCCCCACACACTGTCCCAATTAGCGCTTCAAAGGCATTCCATTGTACCAAGCGTAATGAAAAAGCACTTTCTTCCAGGATAAGGAAAATGCAATCCTTATCTCATTTGCTTTTAAAAAACAGAATTAAACACAGCAGTCTGATTACCCGAACTGTTTATATATAGAACAGGGAGGTAAAGCATTTGCTATGGAGAGAAATAGGAAAAAAATAACAACCAACTGAAAAAAAAAACCCCAAAACCCCAACCCTGCAGCCTTTAGAGCATTCGGAACTTCCCAGGTCAATAACAACCTACCCACGCCTCACCTACCGAGTCGATCCAACTTTTTCTGAAAAAAAAACCCCAAAAAACTGGAGCAACGCGAAGCGGAAAAGAGAATTAAGCCAAGCCTTTCCTCCATCCAGGCAGTTATCGTTGGCCAGGTAACAATTAGTCAACTTGCAGAGCAGCCTTAATTCTCCGGATGGGAAGGAAGGCGGCTCGCAGCGGCTGGGCCAGCCCGCGGCTCCGGGGGCTCGGGGCACTCCCGGCGGAGCGAGCCCCGCGCCCTGCCCCGCTCCGGACCCGGCAGGACGAGGAGGAGGAAGACGAGGAGGAGGAGGGCTCCGGGAAGGGCAGGCACGGAGGAAGCGGGGCCGGCAGGCGCAGCTGGTGAACAAAAGGAGGCCCCTCCGCCGCCGCCGAGCAGCTGCGGCCGGAGCGGAGCGGAGCGTCCCGGGCCCGCCGCCCCCCGCCCGGCCCCACGCACCGGCCCCGGCCCCGGCCCGCTCCGCTCCGGCTCTGCCCGCGGCCCCGCTCCGCCTCCTCGCTCGGCGCCGCCGGAACCGGGAGCCCCGTGATTGATGGCAGCGCTGCCGGAGCGCGGTCAGCGGGAAATCGCAGCTGCGAGCGGCGCAGCGCCGAGCCCGAGCATCCCCCGGGCCCCGGTGCCACCGAGCACGGGGTGGGAACGCAACCCGGGCCCGGGGAACGCAGACGGGGACGGGGGAACGCATCCCGGCCCTGGGGAACACATCCCGGCCCTGGGGAATGCAGACGGGAACGGGGGAACACATCCCGGCCCTGGGGAACACATCCCGGCCCTAGGGTACACATCCCTGCCCTGAGGAACACATCCCTGCCCTGGGGAATGCAGATGGGCACTGGGGAACACATCCCTGCCCTGGGGAACACAGATGGGAACTGGGGAACACATCCCTGCCCTGGGGAACACATCACGGCCCTGGGGAATGCAGATGGGCCCTGGGGAACACATCCCGGCCCTGGGGAACACATCCCGGCCCTGGGGAACACATCCCGGCCCTGGGGAACACATCCCTGCCCTGGGGAACACAGACGGGAACGGGGGAACACATCCCGGCCCTGGGGAACACAGATGGGAACTGGGGAACACAGATGGGAACTGGGGAACACACCCCGGCCCTGGGGAACACATCCCGGCCCTGGGGAACACATCCCGGCCCTGGGGAACACATCCCGGCCCTGGGGAACACAGATGGGAACTGGGGAACACATCCCGGCCCTGGGGCAGAGCCCTCCACACCTTCAGCCCCAGCACGGGTGACAGGCACTGCCCGGCCAGGACCAGGCTCCAAGACACCTCACACAGCGATTTGGCTGCTCTGTGTTCAATTAGTGAGCCATTTTGTTTAAAATCTTCCCTACGACGCCTTCCTTCCCCCCATTAGGAGCAGAAATTCATCTGCTCAGCCAAATGTGTTCCTTTTAACTGTATTTAATTGGATTTTTTTATAAAGAATGAATATTTATCTTACTGTGCATCTCCACACAAACCTGTAACTCATCTCCCAGTGTCTTGTGCTGTTCCTCAACACCACAACCGTAACCTTTCAGATGTCAGTACCGACTTCATTTCAGAGCAAAGCCCTGCTATTTCCCTTGCAGAATAACATGCAAAACAAGTCATCTATGTAATCCATTACCTTGGGGCAACACACACTTTATCCCTGCCGAGCAAATCCATTTCCTAGTCACACAGTAATATTTTACCTATAAAATAAATATGGGAGTACACCACCTCCGAGCTAGTTTTACAAAGCCAAGGGAAAAAAATTTTTAAAAAAATTGGGAAAAAAATGATAATCATTAAGGTTCACAGACCCGGTTAATTAGAGCAACACCCTCAAGTACTGCCTGCCAACTTCATCTTTCCAGAGGCTGCTAATTATTTGTAGTTGTGTATCTTCCCGCAATTTAGCCATGCCCATTTCTACCATTTTCATAGCAGAGCCCAGGAGTCCTTCAGCAGACAAATATCTAAGTTTGAAATTTATTCTGTATTTTCTAGAAATAGCTCCCTAAAACCACCCACCCAGCCGGAGCAGCTGATTAATTCCAAGGCGCCCTCGCCGCGTCGCAGGGCTGCTGTGATCGATACAAATCGAGGGTGGTGCAGGCACGAGCTGCACTCCTGCAATATTCATGGTCCAACAGCTCCTGAACCAGAGCCTGTCTTCACCAGACCTGGTGCAAAACAAGCTTTGGAACCAAGAAGCCGTGTGATAGCTCCAAACCTGCCAGAGCTGAAATTCAATCCTCGAGTCAGCACAAAGCGACCACATCGCGTTCATCCTCAATTTTCTAATCAAATGTGGCCCAACACCTGGCACATGCTAGAAGGGAACTGACTGCTCCAGAGTGTATTTAAATCAGCATTTACTCCTAATGACTTCCAAAAGAGCTTTCCAGCAGGAAGTTAATTCAGGCCAGGTTTCATCATTTGAAAAATAACCCTGTTTGATGGTTCTTGTTCAAAAACACCTTATTCCTCTAGGGCAGGTGATGCAGCCAGCTTGGACCACAAATCCCTCAGGTCAGTAAACACTGGAAAAATGCACTCAGGTAATAATAATAATAACAATAATAATAATAATTTTCAAATGCGTGGATTTCTTTGTATCCCATTAGGATGGAAGTTGTTCAAACAGTGCAGAGCAGCATCTGGCAGTCTGAGCACAGCAACAGAACTGGAGACTATTCTTGAATCTCAGACACTGTCTTGCAAATCCAACACAAACCAACTTCCGAATTCAGCAGTGTGGGAGATGGCAGAGAAATCATCTCGAGTCCCATCTGTTTGTACACAGCATTCTGGAGATCCTTGAATGAGCAGAACAGCCACAGCACTCAATCACCGACATCAGAGACAACTCAACTTTCACTAATTGGCTTTCCTAGGAGATATGGAGATCTGCCCCCATTTCAGAGACTAAAATAAAAAACATGCACAGAGTACGGCCTCAAGCTCCATTTTGCAATAGGGACTTTTTATCTTGGCTTTTGAAAATGGACTATAAAAGATCTTTTCTTGGTCATGAAATACACCTTTGCTAGCCACAGCATTACAAAATTACAGCAGCATTTCTTTTTGTATCTCTTCTGCAAGCTGGATATCTGAAAAAGGGGGGGAAATGTGAGTTACACATTCACAAAGCTCATCAAGACCAGGCAAAATCTACTTCCACACAGGTCAGGAAAACCCACAGGAAAGAGGAGACCTCGAGTGGAGATTCCCTGAACGGACAGGGTTGGAACCACTGCCCAGAGACCCCTCACTACACCCCGTGGTGTTTGGTCCAGAGTGCATCAGTCCTCTGGTGCTGCACAATGGAACAAAGCTCGACTCCACCGCCTGCAAAATCCATCCCAGCTTTCTTGGCAGGCTCCATTTATCAAAACAAGCCTGTCATGTCGAGTACCATTAACAGATAATGAACTGAGACAAGGGATGCAGTTACAAGCAAAGCACTCCGCATGCTACAGGCCTGAGCACACAGCCAAGGGAGCTGATATTTACTATAAACATCATAATTAAATAGAACACCTAGCTGAAGAAACATTAAGGTCGTGACAATAAACAACAGAAGCTGGAAATCTGAAGAAATAAGGCTTTGACTCGCTGTCAGTAATTCCTGACACTGCTCAAAGGCATGTGCACATCCAGCCCTGCACACCTTCTCTTCTCGCAGCTAAAATCTGGGAAGCACCTGTTAACTCACAGCTTTGGGCTTTCAGCGCTTCCCCCGAATCCTGTAACACTTTGTATCCTGTACCCACGCACTTCAGCTCATGAAAGATTGAGCGCTGAGAAGTGACAGACAGTGTATCTTCAAAGGGCTGGAAAATGTGCTGCTTTCCAGACACACGACTCATAACAAACGCGAATAATTCATAACTTCGCACCAGTCCGACCCTATTGGAAGAATATTAAACACAGATGCACAAATTGGAGGAATATTAAATAAAGATGTAATCCCTCCAAGACACAAGACCTATCAATCAGCAGCATTCCCCACTTCTGACAGAACGAGCCATCGAGCACACATAAACATTCCACCCGCTGCAAAAACCGCTCCAAAGGAGCAATTCCGGCTCTCCCAGGTATCCAAACACTCGGAACACAAACTAACCGTAAACAGGCTTAATGAGATTATACAGATTAAACGGGTACATTAAGTTGTTTTTCTTCAAGAGATGCTCACGACAAAGAGGTGCCACCAACACTTGGAGGCGGCTCCCCCCGACCCCGAGCTCACCACGAGTCAGATTCTAAAGCAGGCTGGACAACAGCGGTGGCTCGCACAGACTGAACACAAAGATGCCTTAAACTCTCTGAAGAGCACACAGACATGAACATGACAAGTGTTCCCCAAAAGCCAATCCAACACAACTTCCCAGTTTAGGTGGGCAGGGAGTCTAACACTGATCCCCTGCTAAGCTGGACCTGTTTTTAGAACGGGACAAATCACGCTCTGCCCTCGGGTCTGGCCTTGGGCAGGGGGGAAGAGGAAGGGAGCAGGATCATGGAGAACAAACTAACAGCTTAATGCTGTCCCAACAGTGTTTTCCTTGTGTGTCATCAGTTGTGGTGCTCATCAAGTCTCTGTCAGTGGTGTAACCCCAGCCAAAACCCCCACGGTTCCTCCAGTGAAACAAAACCTGACAAGAGGCAGCTTCAAGTCAAAGTGAGCTGGAGAATTCCAGGGGCCAGCGGTGACCTGGAGATGTCTCAGCACAGGAGAGGAATCGCTGGCTGAGCTGCCAGCAGGAAAGGTCACCCCCCTGTGCTCCCAGCAGCAGCACTGAGTGTCTGTAACCCATCTCTGATTGTTTGCACTTGGACATCAAAGCACCCCGGCTCCATCTAAACACAAAACCTTTGGTCAGGTGAGAGGTGAGGCTCTGTTCCTGTGTAAATAATGCACAAACAGCGAGAGGAACCCATGCCCAGCTCCTGACAAGACACTTACTGCTGTCTACACATAAATTCCTTCAAATGCACTGGCAGCAGAAGTCGTGCCTGTGCTTGCAGCACCCACAGGAAACGTGCAGCACCGCAGCGCTGCTCTGCTCCGCGGTTACACCAGGGTGCTCCTCCACACTGCTGAGAGAGGAAACTCGGCTGTTCCTGCCCCAACACAGGCCAAAAGCCACTTGGTGCTGCAGTCCCAGCCTAGGGAGGCTGTAAGCTCTGCACACAGCTGAGAGCCACGGCCACTTCTGCTGCACCACATCTGCACACGCAGCAGTTCTTCCACACCAGCGTGCCAAGGGTTATTTTCATTTCCAGTGTAACTGCTGGAATTGGGATGAGCCATCTCCTTGCCTCTCTCAAATCCCCAGAAGGAACCTGTGTCCTGTACAGACCATGGACCTTAAGAGGCTTGGCTTTTTTAGCTGGGTGAGATTTTGTTTTGTTGGGGTGAGGTTTCCCTGTTAAACTGAATTACCAACACTAGCACACATTTTATGGCTCAAGAACCGTGACTTACGTGGTGCTCCGGATATTCCAGGTGACCTCTGGCCAAGCTCCAGGTCCTCACAGGTCACTGTTAAACCCCACTCAGAACAGTCTGAGGAACCTCAGCCTCTTCTTAACGACCCCTGGGCCCGAGAATTGCAGGCAGTGCCCTTCTGTAACTGTCACCAGCAACTGCCACCAACTGTCCCCGTGCCAGCGCTGTGGGGTCACAACTCTGCCTCTGCGGCACCGCAGCGACAACGCCTCCCACAGAAAGGCCATTCCTGACTCCTGTGCTCCTCACTGCAGCTCAGAGCCACTGCTTGGCAAAGCTGTCCCGGACTGTCCTCAGCCCTGAGCCTGTGGCACAGCCCAGAGCTGCCAGGGGCCAGGGACAGCATCCCTTGGAATGGGCCAGGCACTCCAAGGACACCTGGGGCTGCTTCACTGCGTGCTGGGGAGCAATCCCTGGGCTGGCTGCATGGCACCCTGGCTGCACAGCACCCTGGCTGCACAGCACCCTGACTGCACATCACCCTGGCTGCACATCACCCTGCCTGCACATCACCCTG
>NC_031789.1:6738075-6738594 GCF_001522545.3 Parus major
GCATTTCTGTCACAGGAGGAATGAAAAAGCAGCAGTGGCTCCCCCAGGGAGCTGTGAAGGCAATTCAGTGCTAACACATGAGAAAAGCAGGGGTTTACAGGAAGGCCTGGCTTAGGAAGTGATGGGGAAAACAAACAAACCAAAAATACCAGAAAAACCCTCACCAACCAACCACAGCCCAACAAGGAAGAGCCCAGCCCTGTCAGAGTTCACTCCCAGGTGCCCATACAAAGAAATGAGTGTTCCCAGCAGTGCCAGCCCAGCCCCTGCTCCCTGCTCTTCCCTCCTGAACACCCAGCTCTGCCTGGAGAAAAACCCCTGAGCCCAAACCCTCCTGAAACCCCAAACCCCAGACCCTCCTGGAACCCCAAACCCTCCTGAACACCCAGCTCTGCCTGGAGAAAAAACCCTGAGCCCAAACCCTCCTGAAACCCCTGAGCCCAGACCCTCCTGAAACCCCAAACCCTCCTGAACACCCAGCTCTGCCTGGACAGAAACCCCTGAGCCCAAACCCTCCTG
>NC_031789.1:6739054-6769335 GCF_001522545.3 Parus major
AACCCCTGAGCCCAAACCCCTGTGGCCAAGGAGAAGCCAAGCTGAGGCAGAGGAGGGAACACAGCAGGGTTCAAACTCAGTTCTAGGGCAGTGATCTAAGATAGCTGCACCTCCAAGAGGGCAAAACTCAGCCAGAAGTACAGGGTGCTTTTTCTGGGAAGGCAGAAGGGGGAAAAAGAAAGCACTTTTTTTGCTGGTACTTCTCTGGTTTGTTTCTTCTTCTCTGTAGGGACCAACACTTAAATTCAAAAGTGGTTTTGTAAAAAATCCCTGCCCTGGGAAACTCCAGATTACAGAATGTTAAACTGTAAGCCAAGAATATTAAAACAAAATCCAGTGTGTCTGCCAGATTTTGTGGTACTTACGGCAAGACACCAACCTGTTCAGCAGCTTCTTGAATTTAACACAAAGGAATGCACACAATTCATTTTAGAAGGTATTATCTTACACAAAACAAACAAAAAAATCCAAATATTTGTCAAAAAAGTAATTTCAAAGAAAAATTTACATACTTGAAAATGTAACAAATGGATTAAAACAAACAAGAAGCTCTTTGTTCTCAGATGAAATATAAAAAAACACAAACAAAATAAAATTCTCAATACTTAAATGTGTGTGGGAGGGGTGAAGCCAAAGGAGGGAAGGAAGAACTAAGCAAATGCATCTTTTTCAGCTCTATCAAAGCAGCTGTAAAACAATGGGAATTTTCCTGTTCTTCCCTCCAGTTTAAAGTAAAAGTAACTCTGGGGATGGAAAACCCTGATACCTCCATCAAGAGCCCGTGGAATGTTTAAATGATTCTAGCACAAAGCACACTCACGCTGAAGGAAATGACTCCCAAATGCTTCCTCTGCAATCTTCCTTCCAGAGCCAGACAGATCCTTCACCCAGGGATTTTCTCAACACAGAAATGGAACTAACAGAGATGTAAAATTTGCAGTGGATTTACAGCCCTTCATTGAGATCACACAGGAGATGGGAGCTGTGGCTGCAGCTCAGTTTTTGGAGCAATAATCACTCACACGTTCAAAGACCTCTGAAAATTCAACTTTGGGGTTTTTTTTTTTTCAAGTGACAACAACCACAGGATGTGAATGTACCTATAATAACCTCTCCCTCCAGACAGGGAGATAAGCTCTAAAAACAGGAAGTTTCCACTGTAATCTTGACAAAATATCAACAGTCTGAAACCACACAACTCCAGTTCAGTTACACCAGGAAGGAACTCTTCACTTCCCAAAATCACAGGACAGGATACTCAGTGCACAGCACAAATTCACCTCTCCAGAATGCCCCAAAACACGGAAAAATGAGAACATTCTCACTTTATCCCTCTCCTCTTCCCTCCACAGCTTCCAAGAGTAAGCAAACAAGACAGCTTCCCTCCCACAGGAAGCATTATTATTATTTTAGCAGTTTGCTGGACTGGTTTTGATCTGTTTTTTCCAGCAGACAGGGATTTGCTGGTGCAGGGCTGTGTTTCACACAGCATTCAGTCTGCAGCCACCTACACAGGAACTTTGAGTCAACTGAAAGGAAGCAGCAGATTTTTGATAGCTGCTATCAACCAATTAACAGCCAAAAAAGCGTTTCAAAATTAGTTTCACAATGTTGCTCACGCTGGAGATGAGGAGGAGGCAATAGTTTAAGCAGGGCTTACACCAACTTAGCAAACACTCTCAAAAGCAAAGGATCCTGCTGTATATTTTAACATAAATCAGCTTCATGCTGCTTGTCAACACAAGGCACGTTTTCCTGTCAGTATTCAACATAAAACAACAGAATCACACGGAAAGCTTAAAAATCCCATTCTCATGGCTGTGTTCTGACTCTGAACTTCCTTCAGATTCTCAAGTAAAACACACAACAGTCTTAACTCCTCTCATCCTGGTTCCATGTGAGCTGCAGCCACTACAGGAACGTCTAAATTCAGTATTTTTAGGAAGGCTAAACCTGCAACACATCAGTTTTTCCCTTACACGGTTCCTTCAGTGGCCTATTAAAGAATTCAACATAAAAGGCATCCCAGGTGTTCTATTTAGCTTCTTGTGATATGGAGATAAAACAGCAAAAACTTCAAATACATAACCCCCACCAGGATTAGGCAACCAAATCATTCCAAGGCATCCTAGCAGAGAGGGTGTGTGAAGGATTCTATGGAATTTCCTTGGAAGTCCTTGCAGAAAGCTGTCAAATATCAGAGTCCCAACTCCCTGTCCCTCTGAGCTGTGTCCCAAGTGTTCCATCTGAAATAATAGATCTGAAATAATAAATCTGAAATAATAAATCTGAAATAATAAATCTGAAATAATAAATCTGAAATAACCCCCTGCAGATTGCAAATGGAGCCCCAGAACAGCCACACAGGGGGTCATTTCCACACAACAAACATTGATTTCAGGAAGGCCTCACTGCAGGAAATCACAGGAAGAACAAACCCTCCTGGAGCAGAGGGAGGTGAGAGCTTCAGGGGACACGAGGAATGATCCCCAGCAGAGAGCACAGCAATGGCCATGGCACAGCACAAATCCATTTCCCAGCTCCCTGCTGGAGGAACCTGGGCTGCAGCACTGCCAGGACATCCCCAGGGACAGGGAAAATCCCACCCAAACAGCGCTGGGAGCCCGGAGCCTTCTCAGCTCTGCTCTGCTCTCCAGGGCTGCCAAGAGCAAACCCAGAGAGCCCAGAGCTCAGCAGCATGCCAGGAACTCCTCACTTCCCCTGCTCACAATCCCTCATCCCTGAGCCACACAGACACCAAAACTGCCATGGCAGGAGCTTGGGAACCCACAGAGGGGTTTAGGAACCCAGAGAGGGGCTCAGGAACCTACAGAGGGGTTTAGGAACCCAGAGAGGGGCTCAGGAACTCACAGAGGGGCTCAGGAACCCAGAGAGGGGGCTCAGGAACCCAGAGAGGGGTTTAGGAACCCACAGAGGGGCTCAGGAACCCACAGAGGGGCTCAGGAACCCAGAGAAGGAGATCAGGAACCCACAGAGGAGCTCAGGAACTTACAGAGAAGCTCAGGAACCCAAAGGAGGGGCTCAGGAACCCACAGAGGGGCTCAGGAACACAGAGAAGGAGATCAGGAACCCACAGAGGAGCTCAGGAACCCAGAGAGGGGCTCAGGAACCCAAAGGGGGGCTCAGGAACACAGAGAGGGGCTCAGGAACCCAGAGAGGGGCTCAGGAACCCACAGAGGAGCTCAGGAACTCACAGAGGAGCTCAGGAACCCACAGAGGGGCTCAGGAACCCAGAGAGGGGGCTCAGGAACTCACAGAGAAGCTCAGGAACCCAAAGGGGGGCTCAGGAACCCAGAGAGGGGGCTCAGGAACCCAGAGAGGGGGCTCAGGAACCCAAAGGAGGAGCTCAGGAACTCACAGAGGGGCTCAGGAACCCACAGAGGAGCTCAGGAACTCACAGAGGGGATCAGGAACCCACAGAGGAGCTCAGGAACCCACAGAGGAGCTCAGGAACCCAAAGGGGGGCTTGGGCAGATCCCAATGTGTGATTCCCAGAGCACCTTCCCAGCTCTGAGTGCTGCTCCCTCCCTTTCTGAGCACTCTGTCTGGGTTTTGAGAGGTGAATGACAGGAACTGCTCAATTTCCATGTTAATGTTTTATCAGAAAGAAGTATACATGTCACATCATGAGCTCATTAACAATCCATTCCTAAGACTTGTATTAAAGCTTGGCAGGCAAGTTCCTCCTGAAATGAGATCTGCTGCTTTGCTGTTTGGGATCTGAATGCGCTGGGGTGGCACATCAAGAGGTGAAAACATAATTTAAAGGTTACACTTTGTTCCAGTTCCATAGAATCATCATTAAGCAGTCACAGAACACACACCAGGTTATCCATTTCTTTCTTTATTACCTGCAGCCACCAAGTTTCAGGAGGAAAACCCTGGAATCGTTTATCTGCCGTAGCACACGTCTGTGTGACTTCACATGCAGGTAAACACGCAGCTGTCATTCCTCTGGCTACTCCTTTCTCAAGGAAATCTCCCCTTTGGGGTACCAGGAACCAGCCAGGAAACTGCATTTGAAATGTATCTGAAATCAGCAGAGCTCACTGGACAAATGAGGTCAAGAACAAGGCCGACAACCACGTTAGATTCAGTTCTTGCAATGAAAAGACAAAGTCCCTTTCATGGCTTCCACTACAAAGAAACCCATCATTAAACCTCATTTTTGTCAGTTCCTACAAAGGCTGAAGATACAGACAAGTGGAGTTTAAAAGAAAAGCCTTTGAAATCAAATGGCTCCCAAGAACATCCCTCCCTCCGTGGCAGATGGAAACTTTTTCCCTTCCCCTCGTTATTCCTGAAGGTGGAACCTCGTCCTCCTCATTAGTTCCAGACCTGGGCCGGCCTCTTTGCTTTGTTTGTGGCCTTGGTGGTTGCTTTTGTTTTTTAAATAACCTTTAAGACATCTCTCTGTTGATTAAACCATTTTCATCCTTCAATGAGTTTGATTCCTATTAGTTCAGACTGCAGAGAAGACATTGATTTTTACTATGCTCAGGATCAAGAGAAGTAACAGCTTTTCCAATTAAACAACTGCTCACCGCGTTAAGTACAAAAATATGTCCAGAGCAATAATGTGCAAGCATCCAGAGCAGGCTGCAATGCCAACTGCAGCTCACACACACAACAGCTTTCACCTTTAACTCAGGAAAACTCCAGGAATTACACACAGTTCAGCTCTGGCTAACTCTGCTGATAAGGAGCACTGAGAGAGGCTCACAATTACACACAACTCCTCTTGCAGCTCAGAATTCCCATCATTACACCACACAAATCACCACACTGAAACACAAATCACAACCAGAAATGGTCCAGAGGCTGCTGCTTCTCCTCTCAAATGAAGCTTTCATACCAAACAAATCCATACAGTTCTTGTGTTACAGCCTTTCACAGAGTTGCACTGTAAATCAAGTATTTTATTCCACACCCTGCAGCTATTTCCACATTTAATAACTGACATGGGAGACAAGTTTTAATCTCCATCAGGCTGAAACAATTACTGTCCTCATAACCACTCAAGTCAGAGGTAAAAATTACGAGATTTCCATCACCCATATTGCATATTCAGGGGGAAACAGATCCATTTTTCCAGAGGAAAAAGACAAAGTACCGTCAGTGGTACAAAAAAAGGGAGCCCAAACAATCCCAGTCCCCAGTTTTTAATGTGCCAGAATGGCCTTGCCCTCCAGGCACTCAAGGCTTTCTTTGAAACTAAAAAATAAATGCAACAGCCCTGCCAAAAACCAGCAAAGAGACAAGAGAGCTCAACAGACCTGACACTTGCAGATGTAAATATTCCAAAAACTCCAGCTTTAAACTTTTCTTTGGCATCAAGGAAACAACTGCCATGCTCTATTAAAAACCTGCCTGAATTAGAGACCTGCCCTGAGCACACCTTGAGCTTTTACAGTGCCCAGGAAATTCCCGTTTGGGGCAGGGTCACAGGACTGGAAAATGAAAGGAAAAGATGAAAGTGTCACAAGGACAGTTACAGCCAACAGGAAAAAAAAAACCTGGGTGAAATCTCACTCTGGAATTTATCTATTATTACATGTTTTACTACCAGTTATTACTGGCTGCTAGAAAGGGATATTAAAAATCACAGCAGGTCAAGACACTGCTTCTTTCTCTATTAATATATCGAGGCAAAAACGCAGTGATTCACCTCCTATCCAAGAAAGGGAGAAAATGCCATCAAGTTTGAACCATTCCTCCTTTTATTTATGCACCATAAAGACCTCCAAAGAAACTTAAACACCCAAATCATTTAAATCAGTGTGAGAACACATGGAAGGAAGGATGTCAGAGCTCACAGTGCAGGAATCCCCCAGAGCTGAATAACTGAGCAGCAGCTTCCAGAAGAACTCTCCAGGCCAAACTAATATTCAAGTTTGCAATAAAGTGGGAGCCCATGTGCCTGGGGAGGAGGCAGAACGATTTTTATTGTTTTTCTCCAGCAAAACGTCACCAGTGGCTGTTGAAGAGGGGAAGGAGACGCTGCCTTGGCTCAGAGCACCCTCTAGAGCCAACTCCTCATCCCTGACATCACTCTGGTGTCCCCTTCCACACAACCCCTGCTCCCTGCACAGCTCTCAAATCAGCAATATTTTACCTTTATGTATCAGGAAACTCAGCAGTGCTCTGCACACATCAGGGAATAAATGCATTTTCTAAATTTACACCCACTGTACATTCATCTCTGCTCTCCCTCAGGTCCCATCCGTGTGCTGATAACAAAATTAGACACTGCCTCTGATCAAAGTACAAAGCTATTAAAAATAAAGCTGTTTCTCAGTTGGAGGAGAATTAACCACCTCATCCTGAATAAAGACTCAGCTTTGTTTTCCAAGACTTCACATGCACCTTTCACTGAAGTGAATAAAGAAGCTGCTGTTTCCCAGATTTTTTGTATCAGGCCGAGTATGGATTGCAGGAGCCATCCATGAACTGGAGTTTTTAATTATTATTTGTAAGTGAAAGATTTTGAGGCATAGGATTTCAGTTAATTAAAATCCACTCAGTTATCAAACTCCTGCTAAAAGACCCATTTCAACCTCCAAGCCTGTGAGTGTATCAAGTTCTCACTCACTGATTGTAAACTTTTCCCTTAAAGCAGGTACATGCAAAAAATAACAATGACACAAGGAGCTGTGCAGGGAGCCTCTAATCAGGAACTCTTCATCAATTCAATTATTAGGGATTCATTTCTTCCAAATGGCCCACAGAAAAACCAGACTGCAGAATTTAATGGTGTATTTTTGGATTTCTGCCCCAAACCAGGCAGACTCACGAGTGCTGACTGAGGACACAGAACAAGTTACACAACGTTCCCAGGGAGCTGTGCAGGCAATCCTGGAATAACAGGGAATGTTCTTCCTTCTCCCCACCAGCCTCACCTTCACTCAGTGCCAGGGCCACAGCTTCCAGCCCAGAAAGGCAGGGGGACACACAGGGTCACTCTGCAGCTCCACTCACACATCTCAGACCACAAACCCACCCTGTGTGGCAGAAAATCCACAATTATCCTCCTAATCTGCCTTGATGAGGACACTCATCTTCATCTGAGGGGATCCAGAGAGGGCTCCTGAGGACCTTCCTTTGGACACAGGGAGAATTCTGAGGCTGCAGGAGCTCAGGGCTACCTCCAACCAACCATTCCTTTCAAGTCAATCATAGGGAAAATGAGGAGTTGAACTAAAAGTGATTGCTTTTATATTTAAACAAGTTCAACATAAAGCCAAAGAGGCAGAAGAAAATCATTTGTCTCTTCAACACAAAGTCACTGCCAGGAAAATGAAGATCTGGAAAAGGTCAGAAAAATTCTTGGCAACACAAACAGGCGGAAACACTGATGTACGAGAAGGATACAACACATTTCCATCACAAACTGTCTTCCTCAGAGATATTTGCTGCAAGAGAATGACAGCTTTTGAGGCCAAAATGAAGAGTCACAGCCAGCCAAGGTATCTCCAGACCTCCTGCTCACAGAATCCGCAGTTCTGTAACACTCAGTGCAAGAAGCAACAGCAACTTTCAAGCTGTCTTACATGTTTATTACCAACAAATAATTAAGAACAGCAGCTAAAACCAGCCTCTATTGAAAGACAAACCTGGAGCCTTTGATAGCTCCAAACCTCAATAGAGACTCTCTCAAAAAGGATCAGCCCCTGTTTTAGCAGAACCAATTCTTCCTGCACACCCAGCCCTGCTCTGATCCTCAACACGAGCTGTGCACACAAAAAAAACTACCTGCAGTTCCACTGACACATCAGTAATCTTGGTGGCTCTCACATCTTTTGCTAAAGAACATTTCTTCAGACCTCATTTCCCTTTCACTTGACCAAAATAGAAAGATTAAGGTAAGCCATTTACAGCTCAGAAAACGAAAACTTATTACGTGTTATTTTTAACTGGCCACACTGAACCAAAAAGCATTTCCAGAAATGATGCCACGGCTTTCAGCAGCAACATTTATGCCTCCCACAGCTAAAGTCTGGGCATTTTCTCCCTCCCTTATATTAATGTGTTTATCCAACCATAATTCCATTAGCATTATGTAACACAGACAATCTTCTTAGGCGTTTTGTCATTGTCTCAGGCCAAGCACAGCCCCTGCACACACGACCCCTGACTGGGGAGCTGTGATCTCCCAGCCTGTGCTGACACACAGGAACTGCCTCTGATGCAGAGCTGAAGTGACACCTTCAGCTGCTCAGCAGCTCTGCCTGTATCCTCAGCCAAAGCCTCTCACAACACCACGGTCACTGCCTGGGCATCTCCTGCCTTCACACACTCACACTAAATTATTGTAACACTTCTTCCTCTAAGAAAATAAGAAATTAGAAAATATATTTCATGTTTATCAACCGTCCACCCCTCCTGCACGCTGAACACAGCAAATACTATTTGCAGTTGTGTCTGTAATTTGACATTAATTCCTTAATCTTCTTAAGGCAAGGCAAGCTTGTAGATCATTATGAGGTTATTTAGAAGAGCACATCTCAAGTGTTACAGGAAATGTACATTTTATTAAGAACACAAGTTAACTCAAGTTGTGTGTTTTGTCCTTCACACACCTGACAAATCCATCAATGTCCCCTGGAGAGCAATGAGAAGACACCCCATGAACCATCAGTGCTGTGTAATCCTCTTTGGGGTGGCACAGTGTGTGCTAACGAGATTGGGTGGCTTTCCCAGGGGCTCAGCAGGACCGTGCCCTTTGCTGACACAATTCCAGCAATAAAGCCAGGCCTGGCCAGAGCAGCAGCTCCCATTTGTGTCCTGCCCCATCTGTGCAGCTCCCACTGCTGTCCCCTCCTGTGCCAGGAGCACAGGCTGCTCCAAAACCCCACCTCTGGCACTCTCTGCGGTGCCAAACCCCATGGAGAGCCACCAGGGCCTCCACGAGGCCTTTCCAAGATATTGGTAATAAATAAAATCACTAAAACCCCAAAGCAGCACAGGCAGTAACTGCTCTGCACCCAGCACACGCCATCCTCATCCTCCTCCTCCTGTACAAAGCTCTTCAGCCACACCAATGCTGAAATCCAAGTTCCAAGCCAAGGGGTTTAGTTAAGCCAATAAAGATGAGCTTAAAAACAGCTTTTAAAAAATTACCTGGGCAGGGTGAGCTCCTGAAGTAAGTGCTGAGACTTACACTGCTGCCCTGGTGAGAGCAGGAGACCCAGAGGGAAGGGGGATGAGTGAGGAGAGCTGTGCTGGGCAAGGACCCTGAGAGAACTCCCTGGCTGGCAGGTCACAAGGTGGATAAAATCCAACCTGTATGCAACACTCTAAAGCTCTGATGCTACTTTCCTGAAGTTTTTAAGCAATTTTGAATTGTTTCCAGAGCAAGATTTGCTCTGATGCAAATTTAAATATTTCACTTGTTCATATGATGGCTCCTAAAGCTGATTTTGTGAAAAACAGGATGTGAAAGAGCAGCTACAGCTACCAGCAAAGTATTTCTTGCTAGTTTTACAATCACAAGGCATTTTGTAATTAAATTGCTAATGCTGCAGAACCTAGTTGTGGTCAAATCTACATCTAATTACATTCATCAATTACCCTGTAATTGCATTTTGCTATTTTTAATTCCTAAGACTTTGCTGGGTATATTTGACAAACTGATATTCCCTGGTTTTGGTTCCTGGGATGGGGTGGATAAAAATGCCAGACTACAGAAGAGGCTGAATGGTTTGAAATATTCTTATGTTCCCAAATTCAGGTTTATCTGGAACACAAAGGATGATCTGCAGTGTCCAGTGGGACAGAACGAGTGCTCACAGTGCACACAAGCTGAAAAGGGATTCAAACATTCTGGTTTCTAAACACTTCAGAATGCAGAAGTGAGCTCCTGAAACTGGCTTTTTCTGCCTCTGAAAAGCTTGTACCCAAGTGATTATTGTAATTTTCAGGAGAGATAATCTTCCAAAAAATAAGGGAAATCTCATTCTGAAATTTTATTTGCACTGTGAGTTCACCTAGTGGAAAGAGTGACATTTCAGTACCTTTTCCACTTTTCCAACACCAGTGGAAGGAACAGAGTTGAGGAATACTTTGCTTCAGGGTTTTGCCTGAAGGTTCAAGACCCAAAGCATTATAAAAACAAAATATGAGCTGAGTAGGAAACATTTTTTGCTGTCAGGGAAAGCTGGTACCCAAAAGCAAACAGGCAGCCAGGCATTGATCATCAACCTCCCCTCCACAGCACATAATTAAACACACAACTTTTATTTCCAGTATCAAGACACAGCTGAGTGTGTGAAACAAGGAGCTAAAACTTTGCCAGACATTCCCACAATGACATAACGAAAGCAGAGGGTTTCTTTTTCTGGGAAGGGTTTTGTTTCTAAAAATAAAAGATGCAGATTATCCCAACACGAGTTACCCTCACAAGATCCATCAGCACTGGGGTATTGCACCACTGCAAACCCTTAACCCATGTCAGAACCAGCACGGTAAAGCTCCAAATAAAAAAACAAAGAGGTGATTTTAGTGAATGAGCAGAGCTCTGAATCACAAGCAGATGAAATCCCTGCCCTTTGCCTGAGCCCATTCCCAAGGATGCATCATCCTCCAGCCTCCAGCACACTGCAAAGCTGCCTTGGGGCTCTCCAGGAGGGTCTGATTTCAAGCCAGGAGTATGATCTTCTTCAGGAGTAGCAGTATCTTCTTCTCAGCCACTGCACACTTGGGCTGCTCTGTAGTGGCTCCTGAACCACTCCTGGGATCCTGCAGAAATTATTCCCTAAGCAGAGAGCCCCGAGTTTATCAGGGAACAAATTCCAGGGATATTTATACAAACTTCCTTCCCAAAAGAGTCACGATTCCTGTGGAGACAGTGAATTACTCTGGCCACACTTCACCCACAGAAATTCTGCTTTCTGTGATGAGCCAGCAGTAATTGTAACCGAGAAAAACTAATCCCACTTTAAGAACTACTTTTAATGAATTTCAGCTCTGTGTGCCAATTCTGGTTAAGAACCCAATAACTTTGGTGTTGCAGCTGATTAGGATCCAACCAAGCTGGATTTGCTGCCATTTACATTTCTCAGAATGTCCTAATAAGATCAAGTGTGATCCAATACCAGCAAATACAAGATTTTGATTTATTTTTTTTTCCACCAGACACCACAAAAGAAATCTGAGTTATTACCCAAGGTAGCAAACAAGTCAGTACGCCTTCAGCTGTGGTTAGAACCGAAACTGTCAGGCCTCACTTAGCACGTACAGCTCTGCCTTTGCATATTTCTGTGTTTGTCTCACAGCTTATTAAGTTTTGCAAACAAAAGCAGTTGTGCTCTTGCCAACAGATTATCGCGTTTTATTATCACGGATCGCTCTAAACATCAATGTACCTACAGAAATAAGAGACTTGAACTGCAAGTGTCTCTGGGCAATTGCAGGGGGGTTTTCTTTGTATCAGCAGCAGGCACACAGGAGGGTTTGGAATTGCAGGATGGTGTTTTCATCTGCCATGACAGCTGAGGCTGTGTAGATACCAAACACGCTGTAAATGCAGCAAGCGTTCCTTTTAATAAACTGCCACGGAAAAAGTATGAAAAAAATGATTCAAGCTGAGGACATATTGATGGGTACAAAATCCTGGAGGCATTATGCAGCTCACACAGGCTCATGGATCAGTATTATTGCAGCAAGCAGAGCCCGTCAAAGCCAATTACCCCGGGGAGAGGGGCCGGGGCTCCCGCAGCTGCCGGAGCCAGGAGGGGCGGCAGCGGCGGAGCTGTCACAGCCAATTACTGCCAATGTTTTATTTATGTCAGGATACACCTGATCAGCGAACAATAAAGCCATTTTATCAAGGGTGATTACCAAAACAGAATGCAAAATGGCAACAAGCGCCAGGGAGGTTTGGGCAGGGCGCTCGCGGCGTGGGCTGGGGACACTGGGGGACACTGGGGGACACTGGGGGACACTGGGGGACACTGGGGGACACTGGGGTGCCCCAGTCCTGTCCCCAGGCCCTGCCCAGCACAGGGACATCACCTACACTGCATTCCAGGAATTAAATCTGGGATGGAAGGAAACCAGCCTGGGGAGAGAGGGGGGAGCAGAAAAAGCTGACACAATTTGGAGATAAGCTCACAGAACATCTTTTCTGTGCAACTCCAGCCTTTATTTCAATTGCCCAACTCAACTGACAGAAGAAAAAGGTTATCTCAGGAAAAATGTAGAATTTTTAACATTCTCCAAGGCTTGAGAACCTGCTTTGTACTTATCTGTCTTCATCTTACAATATACTACCTGCATTTTGAAGTTAAACAGATTTAAGTGGACTCAACATCAGATCCCAAAGAAAATATTGATTTTCTTCCCCACAGATATATAAACTGTGTCTAGTTTTATTCACAGCAATTTCCATTACTTTCAGGAAAAGGGCACTGTACAGAGCTGCTCCGAATGAACAGATCAGCCCTTATCAGGTGAATATGCAGTGGGGAAAAGTCCCTTTAAGCAGCACTGACCTCCCAGGAGAAGCTGTATCAGCCACCGAGCTGGAAGTTGGCACTTACAGATAATTCCCTTCGATTATTTTGCTGCCTTAAGTTCCAACCAGCAACATTTCCTGTCCCCCCTGCTGGAGGATGCATCGTGACCCCATTCCCAAAGCCACCACCGAGAGATGTGCAGGAGATTCGGTGATTTCCACTCCCCACTGCTCTGGAAATGTGATTTCCCCTCACCTCTCAAACAGCCGACGAGCCAAGTGGGCTGCACAATTTTTTTTCCCCAAGTATGGCCTTTTCAAGTACCAGAACTAAGCTGAATGGTACTGGCAGCATTTTGTAAACTTGAAAAATTTATGGAGAAACAACAAAAAGAAACTGAAAAAGGCCAAAGATCCAGGAACTAAAGACCCCAAGACTACATACACCACTTTAAAAGGCATCCAGACAGGCAAGACACAGAGAATTGGGTTTGGCCTTCCCTGGGAGTGGACTGCAAAGAGTGCAAATAATGGGCATTTCAGCCCTGAAATCAGAGGATGAAAGGAATGGCTGTTGGGTGCCAAGCTGAGCACTGGATACTCGGATTCTCCCCTCCCTTCCACATATCATATATGCAATATTCTTCAAAGTGTCGTTTTGTTCACAAGGCAGACACTCTGCAAGTACAGCTGCAGAAGAAGGTGGCATTTTAGCACAAAAATACACTCCCCGTGTAGAGTTTTGTGTGCACTTTGATACATTTTTTAAAATAATCTGTCCTGTAGGTATTCAAAGGAGCTACACAGGTATCTGCCAATAAATTTCATCTTTATTCTTTTCTCTCCAAATGCACGCCTTTGAATTTAATCTAACTGTGCCACCATCACCCAGCGTATTTATGTGTGTGATGCTGCAAACATTTAATCAAGGCAATATTACCCACTGGAGTGCCTGAGCTCCCCAAGCCCCCTAGAGAATGCATTTGGTTTCAATTTTAATACCTGACAGGGACACCCCACCCCTTAGAAAAAATAAAATCAGGAATCTAGCAGATCTAACAGAATATTTCACAATGGAGTTGCACAGTGTATGCACTCAATCGCTCCATTTCCCAGAAGATTCATTACAGTTACATTAGAAAGTCAAATCAGGCAATTCTGCAGTCTGGTGAAAGCTAGCATATGAAAGCAGGTTAATACAAAAGAATTTCATTTTAAATAGAGGACATTTAGGACTTTTAAAAGCAACATTATGATAAAAATTTCAGGGTGTTTATTCTGGCTTCAGAGCACGCTTTTCAAGTCTTGTTTCAATGATGGAGCTGATTTTCTAAGGAGGGAGGGAGGGGATGCTGGATCTCCAAGGTTTGCCATCTTAATTACCCTGTGCTCAGAGTCAGGACAGATCCTTCCCCCCTGAGCAGCCAGGGCAGGGCTGAGCCCAGCAAAAACATCTCTCCCCACCTGCAGAGGCTGAGAACTCCTCGCTACCCAGTCCCAGGGGGCTGCATCCCAGACAGAGGTGTCATTAACTACAAGATCCCAGGCATTTGAAGTTTCCTGCTTACCTCACAACACAGGTATTATATCTAATTATTACCGTTTAGAACCTTGCCTCCACCTCAGCGAGTAAAATGCAAACAGTGAATGTAATTACTCACTAAACTAATAATGTAAGACCTGATTGACAGGCTGGAAGAAAAAAAATCGGTTCAAAGCAGTTTTAACTTGAGTATAAGCTCAGCTGAATGAAGACAAGCAATTTCAGAGCAATTCTTTACTACAGGCAAGACACCTCCAAACACACAAGGCACACACAGCAGCAACATCAAACCCCCAGAACAGAGGGGTTGTCACAGCACCAGCTCTGGCAGCATTAATGACAAACTTCATGCACCCCTGCCTATGTTTAATTTAATACAAAACCAAATACAGTCAAAACATCTGCTGCATTATTGACGGTTACCAGGATAAATGAGATTTGACATTTCACAGGAACTCATTAGACAGTCTACTTACACCCCACATTTAAAGTGTTTCTGATTTTACATCTCTTTGGAAAACACACACGGTGTGGACACTGAGCTGGTATTTTTATTTTTGACCCTGCTGTTTTAAAGGAATCAACTTGCACAGCTAATTACTGAGGATGGAAGCAGCACAGATCACATTATTGTTTTACCCTCTGCTACCCCAAATGCTCCTGAAATGCAGGAGAATGTTTGTGCTGTCCTGTTTGAAGGGATGCAGGATGGTGCATCCCAAGGATCCTGAAGTGACCCCTCTGGAGCCCTGCAGCCTTTCCCATGTCTGCAGGAGATAATGCAGCAACAAACGCACTGCAGCCCAAGCAAGAACTGTCTCCCTTTAATTTCTCACATCTTGACTCCAGAGCTGCACAGAAAGTTATTAAAATTAATGCAAACTATCATAACTCTGTCTTTTTATTACTGGTAATATTCCTCCTAAAATATTAGTCTCCTTGGCTGAACCAGCATGTCTTTTTGAAAATTGTCTTTGAAGATCAGAAACTCCTTAGCATAAAAAGTGAAACATGCAATCATGTTAATTTGACAAGGTAAAAGGGGGAGGAAAAAAAAATCACTTCAGCTTAGTATTTCTGAAACTCAGGCAATTCTTTCATTTAAAATAAGAAAAAAAAAAAGATTTTTCTTTCCTGGTTCCCACTCCAGTAACAGAAGTGAGGATGCAACAAAGGCTGTTGGCCCTCCAAGTGTTTTAAAAACAAAACAAGTAAGTTTCAAATTTGGCAAATGGCCAAAGGAAACATCTCCCATCTTACATGAAATTGCTAAGTTTGAATAAATTGCTGAAGCTCAAACAACCCTGGCAATCCAGTGAGTGCTCATCTCTCCTTGTTTGCATAATCAGCACCACAGCTATATATATATACATATATATACACACACACATATATATATATATGTATGTAAGGAAGAGGCAAAGAGCTTCAGCACATGTGTTATATAAACAAGAAATTCCAGCTGGAATTTCTCACTCTTCCTTCCGAAGTTAAAGTGAGCTGCGTGCCCGGCCAAAACACCACATTATCCATTTATTTTATCAAAAACAAGCACAGAGCATCCCCACGTTCCCAGGTTTTGTATCAAAACCCCCACAACCCAAGAATTTCACGAGCTGGCAGAAGCATCACAGGTTTCCAGTATCCAAGTGCAGCTTATGGTAACACTTTGTGCATGTGAATGTTGTGTTCTCAAATCATTTGTTCCTCTCATCTGCTCTGCAGCAGGAAACGCTCAGAACAGCCCATTCCTCACTGCTCCCATGTACCACAGCGTTCCTGTGACTAATCCCTGTTACCATCCCCGTTCCCAAATATTTATGGACACCTCTGCAGTCAGTAATGGGCTCCTGATTGCAGAACAGCATGTTCAGAGCTGATCAGCACCCTGAGAATCACACACTCCTCAGAGCCATCCTGGGGGAGAAGCTAAATGCCAACATTCAGCGATGACAGGGATGCTGGCAAATGGTCTCTGCCTCTCTGAGGTTCTAATTGCAGAGGTATTCCCAGGGAAACCAGGGGTTCCACCTCTCTGCACGGGCTGGGCTCTGCTGAGGACAGACACACAGGTTTCACAGGCACACAAATCCACCCACACGGGTGTAAACACTCAGCCCCACTCTGGGGAAGCTGTGACTGCTCCTCCGACACCCAGCCCCGACAAAACACCATTTCCAGGAGTGCAGAGTAACCTCCTTTTCATAATTGCTCACTCCATTTTTAAAAGCATGTTCCTCTCCCTTACAGTTACAGAATGATTTCAAAAGCATGAACCCATTAGACATTTGCCTCAGTCTGCCCTCAACAATAGCCTGGAGAGATAAAACTCTCATTTGTTTCCACAGAGGCCCTATTGATTCTGCTGTCACAGAATATGACTATTCTCTCCTCACGCTGCTTTTCAGAACAGAGCATTCTGCCGTGGAGCTGCACTTTTATTGCCTTGCCTGGCTCCCAGAGCAGCTCTGGAGCAGTGGTTTCTCACAGCACCACCCCTCCCCATCCCAGCAGAGCTTTCAGCAGGCGAGGCACAGATAAATCCACACACCCCAACACACAGCAGTCAATGCAAAGAAGCAGCCGGGCTGTGGGGAACACCCAAACTCCCCAAAGCACCGACTGCTCCCCACTGCTCCAGCAGGAACAGCCAGCAGGAACAGCCAGGTGGAGAGGAACCAGCTGCCTTACAGGAATCACCCACAGCATCACCCGAGTCTCGTGGTTCTTCACAAAAACAAGGTCAGAAGGTTTCTTCCTGGCACTGCTGTAAATGTGAGAGCCTCCCGTGATCCTGGGCTGTCACCGCAAAGCTGCCACGTTTTATTAGGACTGGGGAATATCGACTGCCTCCCGTCCCTGGAACGTCAATGATGTGATCCTGCAGCTGAAGTCAGGCACAATTTCCATTTCCAGGGTAGAAAAAAGCAAGGCAATGCAATGTACAGAAATTGAAAAAAGAATAAATTTAGCTTGCTGATATTTGGGTCAGTATGGGCCAGTCCTGCAACATCTGCCACCGACTTCATTTCCACCACAACGAGGACTAAATAAAGACATAAGGATTTAGCACACCAAGTATCTTACAGAGCTTACAGTAGGACCAGAAACATTTCCAGTGATCCTGATCCAACTCCAGTTATAATGCTGCAGCCACCTTTAGCTCACTGAAACAATGCTATTAACTATGGGGAAATTTCAGCTTCTCTGGTAGCAGGGAAAGGCCCTTCAGTGAATCTGTGTCAGAAACACAAGTCAGCTTACAGATGTTGAGGAGTTTGGTGATGGAATAAGCCAAGTCCAAGGGCTACAGGGAGCCAGAGGCCACCAGGGACACTGAAAACTGCCCCTGCCAGGCAGCTCCTTGTCCAGCTGAACTTGGTGTTCCCACTCCTAGCAGAATATTCCAACAGATATTATAAATCTCCTCTTAACCTCCTCACTTCCCTAATCCCTGGCAGTACAGGAACTTTTCCCCAGCATCCTGAACAGTTTCAGGGGGATGTAACTCACACTTGAGAGCTAATAGACAGTTCAAACAAGCATCAGATGTTTTCATACCAGCCCGTGTAATCCCTGGGTTCCTCACATCTGCCTTTCATTTGTGATATAATCACACGTTTATTTTCCATTTTATAGTTTAATTTCATATACTGTTTAATTGATCTGGGGTCTGATCTTGCTGCAGCCAAGGGACATCATGCTCCTCCCTACCCATATTAACATGGAGCTTACACAGTCCTGCAGTTCTCTTGCTCACCAACACATCCATGTATTTATAGAAGAGAATTGCTCACACATTCTTCCCCCTAAACTACAAACATAAACCCTTAATACTTCACAAAAATCTAGTGGGGAAAAAAACTACAGAAACTTGATGAGCTCTTCTATAAACACTTAAAAACAACAGCAAAAGCTTTAAGTGTACTGGGAGGTGAAGGGGCAGAAAGAGGTATCAATATTTAATCCACTGCTAAAAGTGCAGCATCAAAGCTGCACCAGGGTGGCATAACATTGCAGCTGGTTCCATTTTCGTGTTCTTACATTAAGAAACCAGCTTTTCCTTTTGCATTATGTATTAAATAGTACATATTTTAGAATCTCAGAAAATCATCTCTAAGCCTTGCTAAGCCTTTATAATTGAAAAAATTGCATTTAGCGTTTTACCAGCTAGACATGCATGAAATACTAAATTCAAGGACACAGCTAATGGTAATTTCTTGATAGTCTCCTGTGATCTATAGACCTTCTCAAATTCACCACATCTGCAAAGCAGAGCCATCAGTGTAGTTCACATCCTAACTTAAAGCACACTTGCATTCTTCATGTTCGAGCAAGGCAAGTTCAGGCTTTCCATCCACAGATTCCTTTCCTGAGAAAATTGCCACCATGTGGTGACTGGCCTGTGGTGACTGGACACTGCCCTGAACCTGCTGCCTGGCTGAGGAGCACGGAGAAACCCAGCAGATATGTTCCCAAACACAGAGATACACCTCTCACAAGCTTGGCCACGAAAATCTGGGTTTTCAGGTTGCTCCAGACAGGAGTTGTGTTTTCCCAGTTCCAAGGAGCAGCCTGGGAATGGTCAGTGCTGCGTGAGCTTTCCAGCTAATCCCAGCCCTAGACACGACCCCTGAACAGTCCCTAAGAGCTGGCAGTGCCAGCACAGGCAGAGCTGCAGGGACACAAATTGCACATATTGTTAACAGAACACATTTCTGGCAACAGAAAAGCAATTAACATCGGAATCCTTCATCATCTCGAGATCTCAGCACTGGAGAGCTGGGTACCAGAGCCAGGGTGACGAGGAGCTGGGGCTGGCACCAGCCTGCTCCTCCCCAGCCACACACACCCAAACAACTCCAAGGCAACTTCTTGGCAAAAGGAAGATAGGAAAATACATATATTTTTTTAATTTTATTTTTTTTACACCACATCCAGAACAGAACAGCGCAACAGATTCCCACAGCACCCCTGAAGGCACTGAAAACTGGCTTTACTCTACCCATTATCACAGGGCACACACAAACTCACCCCACACATCATCTTTGGAGGTAACATCTCCCACATCCACAGCACATCTGTGCAGAATCTCCCAATGTAAGTTTGCCCTGTTTGTTTGAACTTGCTGGGTCTAAAAGACACGCGAGTGCAGGCTGGAGCTCCCCAAGCTGCCTGGCATGCATTATTGAAGGCCAGCAGATGTTTATTCACACTGTACACCATTGTTGCCGGGGCACACAGGCACCGTTCATCCCCCAAACGAGGCCAGGCACTCCCTGCTCCGGGATGGAGGCAGCTCCACAATGAGAGCCATTCAGGCACGGCACAGCTCACTAATGGGTTTTGATAACGGCAGAGACACCCGCTGTATTCTTCAGCACTGCCCGACCTATTTCACAGTTCATTCTAAACAGATTTGGATGCATAAAATCATCCTAAGCACTGCATTTAAAGACATTATCTCCCTAAGCACAGGATCCCTCCAACACCTCTCCTATATTGATTAAATGACCAACACAGCAAGGATTTACAAGTCCACTATAATAGAAACCATATCCTCCAGCATCTGCTCATCAGTTCTTTGTGCTCCTTTATCCCCTCCACGCTTTAAGTGGTTTTCCATTTTTTAATAAAATACATTTCTGGTCACACCGTAAAGAACATCACCAGAACGTAAGAGCTCCAAAAACACTGAAAACAATATTCTTCCACTCAATACTTCTAAACAGCCAAATATCACATTAGAAGAACAATAATAAAAAAGACAATCACTCTGAAATACGGCCTGGTTTTGTCAGCTAGTGTAGATTCTAAAAGTCAGATGCTTGCATTTTACTTGTCTGCCATTACTGGCAAATTAAAGCTATGAACAAATGCTGCGTAGGCAACAAATAATTCTACTAACACGCCAACAATCACTTTAATCTCTTCCACTTAACAACTCATGAACCTTTTATGAACATAATCTTCTAGAAGGTAGCTGGTAATACAAGATAATCCCAGTACAAGTTTAATTAAAAATACAAACTACATATAGCTCCATGCTTACCAACTCTTTCAGGCTGAAGGAGCAGGAGTGGCTATTATTAAAAGCTCCGTTAATCTGGCAAACTGAAGTGCACAGGAACATGCTAGAGAAGCATTCAACAGACCATTTCCCACTGCAAAAAGAGCCCTCACAAATTCTAACTTGCCTTAGCACAGCATCTAAAACCCCCCCGTTGTAAACAGCTCAACTAAAGCTTGCTTGCAGAGTTATGGATCCTACTTTTATAAAGAAAATCCAGTACAAGATTATTTATTGTTACAGGCTACAATGGAATTAATCGGAAACTAAAAATAAAAAAAGCCATTTTCCTTTAGGAAACATAGAATTTGAGTCACTTGGCTGTCAGATGGAAGTCAACATAGATTTCATTTGACTGCCAAGAACCTTATTTGACTGGACATAAAAGACATTTGCTATTTTTAAACATACCTCATGTAATCATTTAACCAGAGCCCTGTAATTCAGACCAGGGAGCTCTTTCCACATTCAAAAGCTGATCAGAGCACGGGTCTTTACAGTTCTGTTTAAGAGTTGGCTTCTTTCCAATAAATACAACTTGCACTCCCAAGCTCCCCTAATAATCATCTGCACAGCTCTTTCCCCTTCTCCTAAACCCAGTCAGGGATGTTTTCAACTGCCTGAGAGCCTCCAGAAAGCTTTTCCTGCTGCCTCTGACCACAGTCAGTGCCTCGTACGTGTGGCAAGCAACAAGCAATCCAGGCAGGCCAGCCCTGGCCACTCGATGGCCACTGAGTGCTCACAGGGGCCTCCAGCTCCTCACTGCTCTGCAAATAATGAAATCCAAAATTGCACACAAGCCAACCCACCCGTGTCCCAAACCTGAATCACCTTCTCACCTCAACCTCCAGCTGAGAAACTGAGCTTTACAGTTTCTCAGAGTCACAGAAGGAATTCTCTCTAACACAGAAGAGCAAATACATCTCTGAGGAACTCTCCTGGCACACACACAATGAAGTGATGTGTAGGTGAGCTGTCACATTCTTTTGGAGAAGCACATTCCCTAAACCCATACGTTTTCCACGTTTTTCCCCCCTTTTCCTTTTGGATGAGACTGTGCCATGGTGAAAGGCACTCTAAGGGCTCTTTTTCACACCAAGAAAATAGCAAGAAATCCCATGCTGGAGAAAAAAAGTGCACAAGCAAGCAGAATTAAACCTTGTGATCCAACACAGATTCCTTTAAATGTGTTTTAGCTCTGACACTTCACTGAGAACTAAAGGCATATTTTTGCCTCCTACAAGAAAGAATCAAATTTTAGACACAGCTGAATGAGTTACCACTACAGAGAAATGTGGGTTTCCTCAAGCTCGGCATCATCAAAAAAGCCAGACTATACAAAGGCTTTGTCCTTTCAGGAACACACTCCACTAATTGTAGCAGACAAATTCAATTCCCGTGGATTTCCAGCTCCTGCAGGGATCCAGGAGGGTGCTGTGCCTCAGAGGAAGGACTTGCACATGTGGAAGGCAACCCCTTCAGATGCTGCTCTCTAACAGCATTTAGCAGCTCCCTCCTCTTAAATGATTTGATGCATTTCAGTACCCAGGGCTACCCCCAAATGTCAGATTCCCAGTGCACCTCTCATCCCCAAGCAGTTTCTCTAATGTCAAAGCTTCCAACTCAGGCAGTGCTCAGTCCCCAGAGCACTCAAGGCTTGTTTTGATACCAGTGGCTTAAAAAAAATATACAAACCCAAAAAAAACCCCAAAAAAAACCCCAAAAAATTGCACTGTGCTATAGAGACAACACTGGCAGCCCTTCCTGACAGCCCATTTATCTGCAGTCCAAATTCAGGGCTAATCAAGTCACCAGAGCAAGCACATCAGGCACGTGCCACGCTCGGCAGCTCCTCCTGACAAACACTTAACATCTGCAGTCTTCTGAAACACCAGACATTCCTCCACAGCTGCAGAAGTCAAACTGTGCTCTGGATGAGTGGCCCCTCAAGTCCCATTTCTGCACAGGAACTGATGACCTGAGAACTGTGAACATCAAGGAACTAAGCAGGCAGCAATCGCCGAGGGAGGGATGCTTAAGGATGCTCCCCAAATAGGTTCTGCCCACACAAAAATCAAAATTTCAAGTACTTTTTGAGGCATTTGCCTGAGCACTGAAGACACTGCTGCTGCCAAGAGGTACTTTCAAGGTACCTTTCAAGTCTGGTGTCTTTCTGTATCAACATAATGTGGAAAATGAGGGCAGTGGACCTCGAAAAGAAACCCAGCTAGAGGGGGAAAACATAAGTCATGTCCAAGAAATGAGGCAAACTCATGCACATGCCTAAGTACACTCAGAACTGGAGGAAACTCTCCTGCCTCAGCCACGCTCCTTGATAATTGTTTGAATTTTATTTTAGTGTTTAAAGAATATTTTGGTTTTACTTGTGACACCAGCTCACTACAGCCACCACTTCTTCTCTAAGCACAGACAGAAAGGCCACAGCAGCTCCAAAACACATCCAGGCACACAGAGAATAGACCTGGTTGGACTTCAAACAGCAACTTTAGATCTCAGAGGGATCAGTGTTTCCTGCACTGCAAGTATTAATCTCTTCTGCCTAATTTTCCTCCCTGGAGCCCGCCCTTCCTCTCCCCAGGGAAGAGAGAACACAGATTTGATTCTTCATCCACCCACTGGACCACAGACTGATTTAAAAAACCTTATTTAAATGAGGTGCAAATTATGTTTCTACTGAACTGGATTCTACAGAATGTATTTTTATTCAAACCAAACATGTTTGGAAAATACCCCCCTGGCTTTCCTCAGCTTCCAGTGGGGTGACTCCACCCCTTTCCACCCTGGAAGGCTCATTCAGCACCCAGAACTTCACCTCTGTGCACCCAAAAGGGAAATCCCAACTCCCAGCAGCTTCAGGAGGAAGAGAGAAGGTTCCTCAGAGCATTTCCAGGATGGGTTGGGAAGTGCTCTTGGCAGGAGCCCACCAGGAGCAGGAGGGACACCAAGGGCAGGACTCAGCACCAGGAACGCTCACAGCTCTCCTGCCTCATCTTTCTGCTCCACTGAAAGCACAAATACATAAACCAAGGGCGAGACTGTTCCTACAAAGCTTATTTTAAAGGCAAACTCGATCCAGGACAAGAATTACAGCATAAAAGAGTTCTGAAAACAACGGAAAATGGCAAACCAGAAATTTCCTCTAAGACTTTTAAGGAAAAAAGAAATTAACATAGCTCAAATCTGGCATCTAACAAAAGAGGCATTAAAAAAAACAAGAAGAATAATTTCCATTCAATACCAAGGAATTAGATATTCTCCACAGCTGCTGGTATGGCGAGATCCTGAACTGCTTTGCTATGGATGTGTAATACCAAATAGATACATCGGGACACAAAATAACAAACCCAAAGATACAACACACAGTTGCCATCAGAATTAAGCTTTTAAGTAAAAGAAGAGAAAATGCCTTAAAGGCACAGTGAGAATGTGGTGATCTGGAGTACATTGGAACAGCTCAGTCATGTTCTGATGCAAATATACCATTACATATATATATATATACTTATATATATTTATGTTCTTAACACATTAACTGCCTGTTTCACCATCACTGCGAAAAGGAAACGTTGTGTTTAACTAAGTTAAACACATTTTTAGATTAGCAGAGTAAACACACACAGCAAATTGGCACTTTCTTATTGCCCAACAGCAATAAAACTCCCTGATAACAAAGTACCCCCACACCTCTTTTGTAAGCAGAAGAACAAAACTGCAATGAGTTACTTGGCTCAAGGTCATGCAATGAGTTTTCTGTGTTTCTTCAGTGTCTGGAGCCAAATATTGTGATACCAACATCTGAATTCTCATCAGGAATTAACAGCCTGGAATCTTCCCAGGCTCTCTTGTTGTCTGCTGGTACCCTGACCCTTTATCAGCTCCAGGAACTGAACATATTGCCTAAGCATAAAATCCTTGGGATCCAATACAGGAATCGAGTTCAGTTTCAAACAGAACAGGAGATTCACTAAGAATCCCTCCCAGCCTTCGCTCCTCTCCAAGAACATCCAAAGTTCACCAGAACAGGCCCGGCAAGGAGAAGTGAGAACGTAACTTCTGGGGACTCCCAAGACTTGACTACACGTACACAGAAGTAATTACATTCCACATCTTGCTGAACGCCTACTTTGGGACAAAAGCTGTGCAAGGAGTTATTTGATGACTAATTAGCGCAGGGAAGAGCACGTTAATTGAGGCAGGGCTGCAGAGAGCGGTGACGGAGCCGGAGAACAGGAGCACAGCAGTTGCGCTGCTCACGCTCCAAGGAGAAGCGCTTACACAATAAAACCCAACAATGAGGGACTGAGGCTATTCAGCATGAAGACAAGCAGGAAATAAGAATCAAATGACTTTTTCCAGCCAGAAGAATGAGCAGATATGCTGTTTACAGGCTGTTTAACAAAGGCAGCCCTGGAAGGTGAGCTGTGACAGGGACTGAGACTCAGGGGGAAAAGAAACATCCTCAAACACTCACATTAATCACCAAAAACCATAACAGGGAGAATCTCAAAGTCTACAGTGGGAAAATGGGCAGAATTATGGAAAAAAACCTAGACAGAGGTCCAAAATAACAATGTTATAAATCACATAGTTCTGTGTGTGATACAGGAACATGTCACTGATAAACCCAGAACCTCCCTATGAACTAGGACAATTAAAAAATTCAGATTACCAGACTCTGTGCACCACTGCCTTTTCACCTACTGCCCTCCCAACAGCTCAGAACTCCGATGGAGCACCCAAAGAGCCAGGAGTGTTCCAGCAGAGCAAAAGAGAACCTGGATTCTGCCTCAGTTTTCTTCCAAGAGCAAGGTTTCCCTGATCAAGCACAGACAGGAGGGGCAAGCTGGGTATTTGACTCACAGGAATCTCTAAGTGTACAGGTAAATAGGTTTATTGAATCATTGAGTAAAGGTTCTCATCTGAAGGGTTCATGTTGGAAGGCAAGTAACATAATTCAGTGGTTTAAGGAGCAGTCAGAGCCAGGTCTATTAAGTTTCATGAAAATGAATGACCTTAGAGACATAAATTAGATTTCCGGCATCTCACTCCCAGTTTGTAGAAATGAGGATTAAGTGTTTAAGTCTCCTGCACCGACCTCATTAGAAGATCTTTAACAGAGACACTGCATTCCTTCTCAGCCAGGCTGCACCCCTGGCACAGCTGTACCAGCTACCAAAGGACACAACCACTGGGAAATTGTGTTTCACCCAAAGCAGGAATCAGCTGCCCTGATGAACCTCAACTTCTTCCTTCATTCAAAGCCCATCTGAAGGTCCCAACTGTCTGACACCACCGTTCTTTACTGGGTCTCTCTTGGGGAAATACAGCCCTTAAAGCACTAGAATTCCATGATCTACAGCACTTTCTTCTTTCATATTCATGACACTTTTCATGTAAACATATTCCAGTCCCTTGTGGATGCTGGCATCAGCAGACTACTGCCATATATGCACTTGTTTAAGAAGATTCATAATCCTTAAACACATATATTTAATAGCTTTGATATTTAGCACAAAGCTGCTGATCCCCTAACACCCTATAATGCATAGTTAATTACTAACTGAATTTGCCATTTTCTTTAAACCAGGGAAATAAACTGGTTGCCAAAATAAGTAAACCATCACATTCTGGTTTAATTCTCTATTTCACCACACCAAAACACTCAAGTCTAGATCATCCTGCTTTACATTGCAATGCAGCCATGTAATTACTGTAGGTGCTCAGGTTTAAAACATGGTGCAGTCCCAGCAGCTCCCTCCAGACCACTGTGATCTCAGCAGCAACAGAGAAAAGGCCTCTCTGGGTTAGTTTTTGTTAAAATTTGAAAGCTATTAGCTGACAGGAGACCATGTGTCAGTTTATGCAATTCAGGGGTGGTTATGGAACAGGCAGTGCTACCAGAGTGCTGAGCCAAGCTCTGAGTGCAGGGCTGAGATCCCAGGAGTCAGAGGCACTCTGAGTTAAGTGTGCAGAGCCATTTCCTAAAGCACAGACACAAAAGGGCTGCTGGAAGTCACCTGGCCTTCAGGGAAGGGAAACTGGCACCAGGGAAAGCTGCATGGCACTGAACACCTGCTGACTTTTGTGGGGAAAATGCTACAAACACACACACACACGTTCATACCAATCCAAAAAAAAAAGCTGGGTTTTCTAAAAGTTTTAACAATGACTTCTCACCGGTAAGAAATTGTGCTCCTCACTGGTTTTATCCATTTCCAGTACAGCACAAGGATGTTTCCCCTATTTATTTTACCAACAGCTGTAGGAGATGCTGCTCCCAGACCAGCTGACCCTGACAATGCTTCCAAAGAGCTCCCAAAAAAAAGGAGAATCTGCAGGAAGATGGGCCCAGTGCCCAATAACTTGTCTGCTTCCACCCCAAAGCAGTTGGCCACATGAAAAGGAACAACATAAAGGAGACACTGCTCATCACCCTGACAGAAATATTTATTAGCACTGGATGACACAACTTCCTTTCTCTTTATCCCCTTTCCTCAGAGAAAACAAACTTCCCTAATTCACCTCACTTCCCCCTTCCCCCAATTCCCTCCTTCTCTTATTTCATGCCAGTAACTTGTAGTGCATAATGAATTTCTAACCAGCCTGCCACGACAGTCATCTCAGCAATAACCAACATTCCTGAAAGTTTTGTGCAAGCCAGCAGATGGATAGGAAAAAACTCTCTAATTAATTACATCCCCAGTAAGGCATGGCCAGACAGAAAGCAGCATTTGGGGTTTTGCTTGGCAGCCAGGAGCCCGTAGGCACAGCCATGTTATTGCCCACTCAACTGTTAGGAAGGACAGTGGAAAGAAAAAAGAGGATTTCACAGGGATGGAGGGAGCAAACTTCAGGACTTACAAGCTCCTATCTCCTCGGCAGAAGCACTAAAACAGAACCTTCATTAGTTCTGCTGATCAGGAAAATAAATTTACACTCCAGCCCTCACTGCCTGTACTAGAAAAGATCACGGAACACCCATGATCATAAAAGAGAAATCCTGTTACATATTTGAAACAGGCCAAAATTGACTCTCAGTACCAGGGATTAATAATACCACAGTAACTTTTTTTATTACAGACAAGTAGATTAAATACATAGATTAACTACGACCTCAAAATTAATGAGCACTCATTTTCTTCCACTTATCCTGAATCTTATAACGTGAACTGGCCTCTCATTTGTGTTCTGTAGGAAGAACAAAAGACAAGCTACATAGAGAATAGCCCATTCTTCAGTAACTCAATCATCAAAACTTACTTTTTCATCTATCAAATTTATGCGATACCTAAAGTGATCCACATTTTCAGAATTGCATTTCTAACATAATTAAGATGCCAAATGCAAATAGAACCCTTTCTGTCTCGAATCCACAGGAACACCAGCAGCTCCATACAGCACATTCCAAACACACGTTTCTAAGAATTCCACAGGAGAAAAAAAAAAGAAAACAAAAAAAAAAAGGTGATCATTACCCCGGCTGGGCTCAGAGGGAAAAGTGATGTTTGCATCCTCACTAGTTTCACTTTTCTCTAGGTCAGCGTACAATTCTGGGTGCTCAGTGAACTAACAAACATTTGCATTAAAAAACCAACCCGAAGCCGAAGCACACAACACCTATTGAGGCAGGCACAGCCAGGCTAATATTTCGATCTGTTTGTGCTTTTCAGTCCCTTCCAGGCAGCCCTTGCCCCTGTGGGCTGCGAAGGCACAAGGAGCCAGTGCAGCATTCATATCTTGTTTGCTCCTTTGTTCCCCCATCAGCCTCTCTGAAAGGAGCACTTGGGCACAGCCACCAACATTAGCAAAGCCTGTGTAAAACGCTGCTGGCAAAGGCACAGCCAGAGCACAAAGCTGCCTTGTGCATCCTGCTCCCCAGCACCTCTATCACTCCAAGGAGGGCACGGATTTTCCTCTAGCAGCTTGCTGGAAAAGCCATCCCCAAAGTGCAGCTGATCACACTCACCCTGCGCCACCTCCACAGCAGTAACCTGCAAACTTCATCTCAGGAGGCTTTGGGGGAAAAAACACATTAAATAAACAGGTCTCCAATCAATAGGGGGCTTGTTCTGTTATGGTTCAAAGATAGGTTTCACTTTAAAATATTTTAAGCATATTAATTTAAATTGAAGCTCTGAGCTAAAATCAGAGAGTATGCATCCCTTTAAGTCAAGCAGGATGATTTGTTTAGACCTCATGCAACAGAGACAACTGCAGTATATAGCAAAACCGGAGTGAAAAATAGCCAAACATTAAAAATATTTAGTCTAGGCAGGACACCACCTCAAAAAACCCAAATACCAGTTCATTAGAAACCTAGAGTTGGTGGTTTTGGGTTTGTTTGGGTTTTTTAATAGTTAATTCCAACCCCAGCCACCCTTTTTTAATTTATGTCCTTCCTCCCTCATCTCATTTCAGGATCACATAATAACTAATTGTTTTCCAATTGTCATTATTTTTCCAGCTAGAAATTTAGCACAATTCGGGCACTGTGTTCGCACACCAAGAGCAGAGTGCAACCTGGCACTGAGTGAGGCTCGCAGGGTCCCCCACGCAGCTCCGGATGAAGTCAGAGGTGCCCTGGGGCAGTCCCGGGGTGTGAACAGCCCTGCTTGGGAGGAAAAGACACAATTCCCCCTGCACTAACACATACTCGCTAAATTCCGTGTGTTCCCAGCACACCTGCGGCCCCTCCCTCCCCCAAAAGTGAAATAAGTTCTTTATGGGTGGAACAACCACTCGGAGTGGCTTCAACAGAAAGGTGCATTTTGGAGCTGTGAGAATAAATCTACAGATTGTTATTTTAAAAAGTCAGTTATTAAACCACAACATCAAAATGCCCTTTTTCTCACCTAAGCTGCAACCAGTGCTAACAATTACAGGATCACAGACTCTCCTGAGCTGGAAAGGACCCAGGAGGATCAGAGTTCAGCTCCTGGCCCTGCAGACACCCCAAAATCCCAGCCTGGGCATCCCTGGGATCTGTGTCCTGGAGCTGCGGCAGCCTCGGGGCTGTGCCCGTTCCCTGGGGAGCCTGGGCAGTGCCAGCACCCTCGGGGGAAAGAACCTTGCCCTAAAATCCAACCTGACCCTCCCCTGGCACAGCTTCAAAAATCACACACACCACATCTCTTCAACCCCAGCGATGTTGTCACTCTCACCTTTTGCTGTGGCAGCCCTGAACCTGCAGCCACAACTCCCCAGGAAGGGCTCTGCATGCAAACAACCCCAGCAAGGTAAAACAAACCCCCGGCTGCAGAGGAATCACTGCTCAGCTCAGCCACCAGGAATGCCCGCTGAGGACAGCTCTGTCTCTCCTGGTCCCACTCACCTTTTCTGCCCAGGAAATGCTCTCTGTTTCACACAGGAGCTCTGTCCATGCACAGTTTCCCATCCCAGCCTCTGCACAGAACAAATTCCCATGGCACAGGAGTCCCAGAGCCACAGAGAGGCAGCACAAGTGTTCCACCAGCCCTCTGAGCTCCCACCACAGCAGCCATGCACACAATCACCAGTCCCCGGCCACACCAAAGCTGGGACTGGGAGAAAAACACACAAAAAGTGTCCTCAACCCAGAGGTAACCACCACATTCTATTCAGGTAAGGAAAATGAAGTCATTGACCCCAATTACACACTGAAGTCAGCTAAAGAGTCCCAACCAAACCTGAGAAACCTCATGATTAAACTGTGACAGTCACTGTTTCCTGTTTTCCAAAGGATCCAGCACACTGGCAACTTTAGCTCAAGAACCACGTTATTTTTCACTCCCTTCTGCACACTCAGCATCCCCAGGCAGGCAGCTGAGATCTGACCCAGCCTCACCAGCCAAAGCCCCAAGCCCTCGTGCAGCAGCTGCTCTTTCCCATCCTCAGCACCAGCTCAGCCCTGCGAAGAGGAAGATCTGCACTCGGGGATCCTGGAGCTCCACTCCAGCTCCAGACATCCTACAATTCTACAGCCGCTGCTGGGAAAACAAAAGGCCGAAACAATCAGCAGGAAGGGAAAGCCTGGATACACTGAAGGGAACCTCTGCATTTCCCCTCGCTTTTGTCATCCTCAGGCTTTTATGTGATGTGTCCTCCCCTTGTACACACAGCTCCGGAGCAAGCAGGGTGTGGAGAGGAAGGAAGGAGAGGAAGGAAGGAAGGAGAGGAAGGAAGGAAGGAGAGGA